>NW_025748699.1:0-31766 GCF_021184085.1 Oncorhynchus gorbuscha
GTACTGATAGGACAGATACTGTATGTACAGAATATCAGACATAAGGGCCCAATGTAAACAAAGTATCTCCCTCTGAAGCAACACTAAAGAGGAACTTAAAATCAAATGTTTTAATAAATACTGAATATTGAAGGACTGCCTTCGAGCCCCTGTGAAAAAATTACACAAAACCTACTATTACAATAAATCTTAAAACAAACTATACTGAACAAAAATATGAACGCAACATGTAAAGTGTTGGTCCCATGTTTCATGAGCTGAAAAAAAGATCCCAGAAATGTTCCGTATGCACAAAAAGCTTATTTCTCTCAAATTTTGCACACAAATGTGTTTGCCTGCTACTGAGCATTTCTCCTTTGCAAAAATAATCCATCCACCTGACAGGTGTGGCATATCAAGAAGCTGATTAATCAATATCATCAATACACAGGTGCATCTTGTGCTGGGGATAAGAAAAGGCCAGTCTAAAATGTGCAGTTTTGTCACACATCACAATGCCATAGAATTCTTTAGTTTTGAGTGAATGTGCATTTGGCATGTTGACTGCAGGAATTTCCATTAGAGCTGTTGCCAGATCATTTAATGTTCACTTCTCTACCATATCCCACCTCCAACGTCGTTTTAGAGAATTTGGCAGTACATCCAACCGGCCTCACAACCGCAGACCACCTGTAACCACGCCAGCCCAGGACCTCCACCTCCGGCTCCTTCACCTGCAGGATCATCTGAGACCAACCAACCAGACAGCTGATGAAACTGAAGAGTATTTCTGTCTGTTAAAAAGCCCTTTTGTGGGGAAAAACTAATTCGGATAAACTGGTCCTGGCTCCCAAGTGGGTGGGCCTATGCCCTCCCAGGCTCACCCATTGCTGCACCCCTGCCCAGTCAAGTGAAATCCATAGATTAGGATTTATTTATTTATTTCAGTTGACTGATTTAATTATATGAACTGTAACTGTAACTCAGCATGTTGCATTTATACAGTATACATAAAAAAGCTAATAAGTAAACCAAATGCAATGTTGATGAACAATAAATAGCCTACTAGTGCATTTCATGCTTAATCCATTAATATTGACTTGGATTGAGCATCAAATGCACTGTTTTTCATGGTTAATATAAGCCTATACCACACATGGCTGAAAGCCACTGATCATATAGTAAAGATGTTTATCTAGCGTACTTGTCGACTGGCTGAGCCTGGGGTATTTTCACTAGGTTGTTTGACTACTGGGGTACTTGGCAGTGCGACTTTAAGCATCCCTATTCAGAGCCAAAATGGCTGGCTGCCAACTGCCAAAGCACCCAGTCCCACTGCACAGGTTCATTTAGCACAAACTAGCATGCCAAGCAGAGATCCATGATGCTCAACAAAGCTTCATACAATGATATCCGTTCATGAAGGAGTTACTGTCATCGGAATTTCATAATTCCTATAATTCCTATTTGTAAGATTCCTATTTAAATAAAATAGACAGAGACCAGTCTTATCAAAATTAGATAATATTATTTATTCCCAGAGCTCGCTGCCAAGGAACCACAAACAACAGTTTATCTACAAAATATGACATCGGTTATAAAATATCCTTCCTCCTATCGACCAAGACAAAACAGCTCACTCACTCCAGACACAAAGCATATCAAGATTAACTTCTGAAATCTTCTGAAATCTCATCCCCATCTATCACTATTCAGCAGACAGCTCCAGGTAATGGAAAACCTAGGGAGGCACTCACTGCCTTATCTAAACATCCGAGAGCTAAGTTGAGTCTGTTCAACCATAGGTTAACGACCCTTTTTGCTTACTTAAAAACCCACAATCTATTCCTGTTATGCAGGTGAATGAGGACCCAAAAGCGACTTGGCGAAAACAGAGTTTTTAATCCAGTAAAGTAACTTTACAATCAAAAGGCATAATTCTACTCGTAATGACGAGAACAGACTGGAGACTTGATCAAGAACTGCAGGTTGCCTCGGGAAGGCACTTGAACGTAGCAGACTCAGACACCTGCTCACCACGCAGCATCTGAGGGAAACACGACACGACAGGGCGATACATAGACACAGCACGGTGAACAATAGACAAGGATCCGACAGGGCAGGAACAGAAAACAAGGAGAGAAATAGGGACTCTAATCAGGGAAAAGGATCGGGAACAGGTGTGGGAAGACTAAATGATTGATTAGGGGAATAGGAACAGCTGGGAGCAGGAACGGAATGATAGAGAGAAGAGAGAGAGGAAGGGAGAGAGAAAAAGGGGAACGAACCTAAAAAGACCAGCAGGGGGAAAATGAACAGAGGGAAAAGCAAAATGACAAGACAATCTAAGACAAAACATGACAGTACCCCCACTCACCGAGCGCCTCCTGGCGCACTCGAGGAGGAATCCTGGCGGCAACGGAGGAAATCATCAATAAGTGAACGGTCCAGCACGTCCCCGAGACGGAACCCAACTCCTCTCCTCAGGACCGTAACCCTCCCAATCCACTAAGTATTGGTGACCCCGTCCCCGAGAACGCATGTCCATGATCCTACGTACCTTGTAAATAGGTGCGCTCTCGACAAGGACGGGAGGGGGAGGGAAGACGAACGGGGTGCGAAGAAAGGGCTTGACACAGGAGACATGGAAGACAGGATGGACGCGACGAAGATGTCGCGGAAGAAGCAGTCGCACAGCGACAGGATTGACGACCTGGGAGACACGGAACGGACCAATGAACCGCGGAGTCAACTTACGAGAAGCTGTCGTAAGAGGAAGGTTGCGAGTGGAAAGCCACACTCTCTGGCCGCAACAATACCTTGGACTCTTAATCCTGCGTTTATTGGCGGCTCTCACAGTCTGTGCCCTGTAACGGCAAAGTGCAGACCTCACCCTCCTCCAGGTGCGCTCACAACGTTGGACAAACGCTTGAGCGGAGGGAACGCTGGACTCGGCAAGCTGGGATGAGAACAGAGGAGGCTGGTAACCCAGACTACTCTGAAACGGAGATAACCCGGTAGCAGACGAAGGAAGCGAGTTGTGAGCGTATTCTGCCCAGGGGAGCTGTTCTGCCCAAGACGCAGGGTTTCTGAAAGAAAGGCTGCGTAGTATGCGACCAATCGTCTGATTGGCCCTCTCTGCTTGACCGTTAGACTGGGGATGAAACCCGGAAGAGAGACTGACGGACGCACCAATCAAACGACAGAACTCCCTCCAAAACTGTGACGTGAATTGCGGGCCTCTGTCTGAAACGGCGTCTAACGGGAGGCCATGAATTCTGAACACATTCTCGATGATGATTTGTGCCGTCTCCTTAGCGGAAGGAAGTTTAGCGAGGGGAATGAAATGTGCCGCCTTAGAGAACCTATCGACAACCGTAAGAATCACAGTCTTCCCCGCAGACAAAGGCAGACCGGTAATGAAGTCTAGGGCGATGTGAGACCATGGTCGAGAAGGAATGGGGAGCGGTCTGAGACGACCGGCAGGAGGAGAGTTACCCGACTTAGTCTGCGCGCAGTCCGAACAAGCAGCCACGAAACGGCGCGTGTCACGCTCCTGAGTCGGCCACCAAAAGCGCTGGCGAATAGACGCAAGAGTGCCTCGAACACCGGGATGACCAGCTAACTTGGCAGAGTGAGCCCACTGAAGAACAGCCAGACGAGTGGAAACAGGAACGAAAAGGAGGTTACTAGGACAAGCGCGCGGCGACGCAGTGTGCGTGAGTGCTTGCTTAACCTGTCTTTCAATTCCCCAGACTGTCAACCCGACAACACGCCCATAAGGAAGAATCCCCTCGGGATCAGTAGAAGCCACAGAAGAACTAAACAGACGGGATAAGGCATCAGGCTTGGTGTTTTTGCTACCCGGACGGTAAGAAATCACAAACTCGAAACGAGCGAAAAACAACGCCCAACGAGCTTGACGGGCATTAAGTCGTTTGGCAGAACGGATGTACTCAAGGTTCTTATGGTCTGTCCAAACGACAAAAGGAACGGTCGCCCCCTCCAACCACTGTCGCCATTCGCCTAGGGCTAAGCGGATGGCGAGCAGTTCGCGGTTACCCACATCATAGTTGCGCTCAGATGGCGACAGGCGATGAGAAAAATAAGCGCAAGGATGAACCTTATCGTCAGACTGGAAGCGCTGGGATAGAATGGCTCCCACGCCTACCTCTGAAGCGTCAACCTCGACAATGAATTGTCTAGTGACGTCAGGAGTAACGAGGATAGGAGCGGACGTAAAACGTTCTTTTAGAAGATCAAAAGCTCCCTGGGCGGAACCGGACCACTTAAAACACGTCTTGACAGAAGTAAGAGCTGTGAGAGGGGCAGCAACTTGACCGAAATTACGAATGAAACGCCGATAGAAATTAGCTAAACCTAAAAAGCGCTGCAACTCGACACGTGACCTTGGAACGGGCCAATCACTGACAGCTTGGACCTTAGCGGAATCCATCTGAATGCCTTCAGCGGAAATAACGGAACCGAGAAAAGTAACGGAGGAGACATGAAAAGAGCACTTCTCAGCCTTCACGTAGAGACAATTCTCTAAAAGGCGCTGTAGAACACGTCGAACGTGCTGAACATGAATCTCGAGTGACGGTGAAAAAATCAGGATATCGTCAAGATAGACAAAAACAAAGATGTTCAGCATGTCTCTCAGAACATCATTAACTAATGCCTGAAAAACAGCTGGCGCATTGGCGAGACCAAACGGCAGAACCCGGTACTCAAAATGCCCTAACGGAGTGTTAAACGCCGTTTTCCACTCGTCCCCCTCTCTGATGCGCACGAGATGGTAAGCGTTACGAAGGTCCAACTTAGTAAAGCACCTGGCTCCCTGCAGAATCTCGAAGGCTGATGACATAAGGGGAAGCGGATAACGATTCTTAACCGTTATGTCATTCAGCCCTCGATAATCCACACAGGGGCGCAGAGTACCGTCCTTCTTCTTAACAAAAAGAACCCCGCCCCGGCCGGAGAGGAAGAAGGCACTATGGTACCGGCGTCAAGAGACACAGATAAATAATCCTCGAGAGCCTTACGTTCGGGAGCCGACAGAGAGTATAGTCTACCCCGAGGAGGAGTGGTCCCCGGAAGGAGATCAATACTACAATCATACGACCGGTGAGGAGGAAGGGAGTTGGCTCGGGACCGACTGAAGACCGTGCGCAGATCATGATATTCCTCCGGCACTCCTGTCAAATCGCCAGGTTCCTCCTGAGAAGTGGGGACAGAAGAAATGGGAGGGATGGCAGACATTAAACACTTCACATGACAAGAAACGTTCCAGGATAGGATAGAATTACTAGACCAATTAATAGAAGGATTATGACATACTAGCCAGGGATGACCCAAAACAACAGGTGTAAAAGGTGAACGAAAAATCAAAAAAAGAAATAGTCTCACTGTGGTTACCAGATACTGTGAGAGTTAAAGGTAGTGTCTCAAATCTGATACTGGGAAGATGACTACCATCTAAGGCAAACATGGGCGTAGGCTTGTCTAACTGTCTGAAAGGAATGTCATGTTTCCGAGCCCATGCTTCGTCCATGAAACAACCCTCAGCCCCAGAGTCAATCAAGGCACTGCATGTAGCACCCGAACCGGTCCAGCGTAGATGAACCGACATAGTAGTACAGGATCTAGAGGAAGAGACCTGAGTAGTAGCGCTCACCAGTAGCCCTCCGCTTACTGATGAGCTCTGGCCTTTTACTGGACATGAATTGACAAAATGTCCATCAAATCCGCAATAGAGGCACAGGCGGTTGGTGATCCTCCGTTCCCTCTCCTTGGTCGAGATGCGAATACCTCCCAGCTGCATGGGCTCAGTCTCTGAGCCAGAGGAGGGAGATGGTTGCGATGCGGAGCAGGGAAACACCGTTGACGCGAGCTCTCTTCCAAGAGCTTGGTGACGAAGATCTACCCGTCGTTCTATGCGGATGGCGAGAGCAATCAAAGAGTCCACACTGGAAGGAACCTCCCGAGAGAGAATCTCATCTTTGACCACTGCGTGGAGTCCCTCCAGAAAACAAGCGAGCAGCGCCGGCTCGTTCCAGTCACTAGAGGCAGCAAGAGTGCGAAACTCTATAGAGTAATCCGTTATGGATCGATCACCTTGGCATAGGGAAGCCAGGGCCCTAGAAGCCTCCCTACCAAAAACTGAACGGTCAAAAACCCGAATCATCTCCTCTTTAAAGTTCTGGTAATTGTTAGAACAATCAGCCCTTGCCTCCCAGATAGCTGTGCCCCACTCTCGAGCCCGGCCAGTAAGGAGTGAAATGACGTAAGCAACCCGAGCTCTCTCGCTAGAGTATGTGTTGGGTTGGAGAGAGAACACAATATCACACTGGGTGAGAAAGGAGCGGCACTCCGTGGGCTGCCCGGAGTAGCAAGGTGGGTTATTAACCCTAGGTTCCGGAGGCTCGGCAGGCCAGGAAGTAACAGGTGGCACGAGACGAAGACTCTGGAACTGTCCAGAGAGGTCGGAAACCTGAGCGGCCAGGTTCTCCACGGCATGGCGAGCAGCAGACAATTCCTGCTCGTGTCTGCCGAGCATGGCTCCTTGGATCTCGACGGCAGTGTTACGAGCATCTGTAGTCGCTGGGTCCATTCTTTGGTCGGATCCTTCTGTTATGCAGGTGAATGAGGACCCAAAAGCGACTTGGCGAAAACAGAGTTTTTAATCCAGTAAAGTAACTTTACAATCAAAAGGCATAATTCTACTCGTAATGACGAGAACAGACTGGAGACTTGATCAAGAACTGCAGGTTGCCTCGGGAAGGCACTTGAACGTAGCAGACTCAGACACCTGCTCACCACGCAGCATCTGAGGGAAACACGACACGACAGGGCGATACATAGACACAGCACGGTGAACAATAGACAAGGATCCGACAGGGCAGGAACGGAAAACAAGGAGAGAAATAGGGACTCTAATCAGGGAAAAGGATCGGGAACAGGTGTGGGAAGACTAAATGATTGATTAGGGGAATAGGAACAGCTGGGAGCAGGAACGGAACGATAGAGAGAAGAGAGAGAGGAAGGGAGAGAGAAAAAGGGGAACGAACCTAAAAAGACCAGCAGGGGGAAAATGAACAGAGGGAAAAGCAAAATGACAAGACAATCTAAGACAAAACATGACAATTCCTCCCCAACCTAGCTGGAATGATGTTCATTATGTTTAATTACCCCCGTTTCATGCTACACAATCCCTTCCTTATGAATGAACATTATTAATCAGATATAATAAAACAGGGTAGAGTTGAATTAGTTATAGTTCTATTTAAATGTAGATATTGTTTAGTCATTATTCATAAAATTCCTAACGGTTACACACACACACACACACACACACACACACACACACACACACACACACACACACACACACACACACACACACACACACACACACACACACACACACACACACACACACACACACACACACACACACACACACACACACAGAGAGAGATCACACATATCAGCCAGGCCCACGTAGCACACAGTCTACGAGAGCTGTCATCAGTCTCTACTGTATGAGTATGACAATTCATGTACTTACATGGGCGGAGCGCCTCTTAAATATCAGCAGTGCAGCAAGGAGTCCAATGACTAGAGATCCTATGACTCCAACTGGGGCTAGCCACTGGGTGGTGGAATCAGAAGCAAAATCATATTTTGAACCTTCAACTGCGTGGGGAAAAGAAACCATTTACAAATGAAATAGGAAATTCACGTGTTTTTGAATTAAATACATGAGGTGCTACTCTATCTGTGACCAGATATAGATGCACAAAGTCCATAATTGAGAACAAATCAAATCAAAGTCAAATCCAAAATCAAATCAAATGTATTTGTCACATACACATGGTTAGCAGATGTTAATGCGCGTGTAGCGAAATGCGAAATGCTTGTGTAATAACCAATGAGTAATCTAACCTAATAATTCCACAACTACTACCTTATACACACACGTGTAAAGGGATAAATAATATGTACATAAATATATATGAATGAGTGATGGTACAGAAAGGCATAGGCAAGATGCAGTAGATGGTATCGAATACAGTATATACATATGAGATGAGTAATGTAGGGTATGTAAACAAAGTGGCTAGTGATACATGTATTACATAAAGATGCAGTAGATGATATAGAGTACAGTATATACATATACATATGAGATGAGTAATGTAGGGTATGTAAACATTATATTAAGTAGCATTGTTTAAAGTGGCTAGTGATATATTTTACATCAATTTCCATCAATTCCCATTATTAAAGTGGCTGGAGTTGAGTCAGTGTGTTGGCAGCCACTCAATGTTAGTGGTGGCTCTTTAACAGTCTGATGGCTTTGAGATAGAAGCTGAACAAATGAAATCAGATTGATTATTTTTACAAATATATTCCAGTAGACCTGGATTCAGTCAACCAAAATTCAATGTAATTTCTACTAATTAGAAGTTTGAATATTTTTCTAAAAGATCAAATGCAGAGGGAAATGGTTAGCTATGATTGGTCAAAGTCAGTATCAGGTCATTTCACTTGTTCCAACTTCATTTCCAGCGGAGTAATTTTTCGGATTATTTTGATATCTTAAAATAAAATACACAGACTAGAGCTCTTTTCTAACCTAAATATAATCTTCATTTACTTCCTATTGCTAAGAACAATTAGTTTCCGCATCAGATGGATCATTTTTATTTGGAAATTCCCAGCCAGGCAGGTCAGAAAAAATCATTCAAAATGGCTGCCACAGGAAAGAAACACAACTGCAGAGACGGAATGTTCTGGTAAGAAGGTATTATGATGACTGCACTGAATCGTGATAAGAGGGAGCATTAGAGACAGATTGGAGACTATGAGCTCTAATTTGCAACTGGCGCAGGTAGTTACAACTCCACTATCATTATTTCATTATTAACCTAGTAACTTCCTATAGGCTCATCAGATGACAAGTAGACTTGGTTAAGCAAACATCGAAGAGCTTCTGGATTCCTGTTGAAACACGCATGGAATGTTTCTTCCCCAAACCAAGACATTCCTTTTCTTTTTCCAGTTTCAAGGAAGATGTTCAGTCAGATTGAGGAGCATTTTACGGCCTGACCTACTCCACTCCTCAGTGACATGTTGTTCTCTCATTATCAGGCTGACTTTTATTGTGCTCGCACATGATAAAGACGTCTTAAAAAAGGCCTATACTAATAAATGTAGACTTGATTGAGGCTGAATTGTTTACGATGATCAGGGTCAGGATGAGGGAATTACGAGAGACTGGCATGTTTTGGACTTGACCCTGCTTTTACAAAGGATGACATCACAAACATTGTTCATGTATACCGACCACGATGGCAGAACGTACCTGTGGAACATACAAACGGGATCTCAAATGATGCCTTCCCCTCCTGGACTCCATTGGTGTTGTGCACTGTGCATGAGTAGTTTGTGGAACCACCTGTATGTAGCCTTCAGAACTGTCAGTTTACTGGAGAGGCTGAACAGTGTGTCGTCTGTCTTTTTGGCCAGAAGTTCAGCACTGCCTATGCAGTTTGTGCCAAACTGGTCAAACCACCAGATCAACCCTTTCTGGTGCCCGCCTGTAGAGTTGCAGAAAATGGTCACGTCTGTGTTCCGTTTGATGCAATTCTCAGGACTGGAACTCATGGTTGGTGATTTGTACATAGCTGGAAGAGAGAGAGGAAGTTAAATGATATTACATACATGTGGGTGCAGTTCGCAACAACGTCAGCAACAGGCTGGCTTTTGGTTATAAGAGTGGTTGTTGTACAGTCTTGCGAAACCCTCTTTCAGAAGGGAAACCAGTTTTACTACATGTTTTCAGAAAATGCTGTGTTCAAATTGAATGTTCGCACAACCTTAGTACAGAACCGTGTGTAAAGTTATAGTGATTAGATGGTCTGGTGTTACAGTATAGTAATAACAACCACTATGGTCAAATCTACAGTATAGGAAACATGGAATGTTAAACCATGCACCTTGTAGTACAGTGTGTACATTGATTAGATTACCTGGTATTACAGTATACCAATGTTCTGCAGTGGTAGAATCTAGAGCATTATGACACCATGGCAACCCTGTATAGAAACATTGATATATAGGGCAGTTACATATCATTTGTAAACAACCACAGACCTTAAAGGCTGCCATCATCAGTAGATTATGAAGAAACAGATGCCTCAATCAGAATGACCTGAGTGTCAAAGTGACTGTCATCGGACACTTAACAGGAAACAGTCCATCAAAAGACAGTGATGGTGACAAGTCCCTTATTGATCGGAAGGGACTGTTTCCTTATTGAAGGAAACAGTCCCTTCCAGAGACTGCCAGTTAACGAATCATTTACTAGAGACTGTCACGCTGGTCCTGTGGACTGTCACTGTTTAGACCTGGACAGAGGGAGGGAGGGAGGGAGGGAGGGAGGGAGGGAGGGAGGGAGGGAGGGAGGGAGGGAGGGAGGGAGGGAGGGAGGGAGGGAGGGAGGGAGGGAGGGAGGGAGGGAGGGAGGGAAAACAGTGAGAGTGAAAGAGAAAGAGTGAAAGGGAGTGAAAGAAAAACAGAACAAATCATTTACTAAAGACTGGAATGCTGTCACTGTTTAGACCTGGAGAGGGGGAGAAAGAGGGAGAGAGAAAGAGAGAAAGAGAGAGAGAAAGAGAGGGAGAGAGAAAGAGAGAAAGAAAGAAAGAAAGAGAGAAAAAAGGGAGAGAGGGAGAGAGAAAGAAAGAAAGAGAGAAGAAGAGAGAGAGAGAGAGAGAAAAAAAGCATAATGTTACACAATAATAGAAAGTAAAAACAGGTGAGACTTTTCACTAATCATTACAAGGAGCACGAGCAGCATGTAAACTACAAGATAACCACAAGGTTAACTACAGGACAATCAATCATTTAAAAAATCATGTCCCCTATGAAGCTATGATGCTGAATTGAAAGAGAGCTATTATAAATACAGTAGATGTAGATACAATATGTTTCATATAGATATATTCATTATAGATGCACAATAGAGATATAGACAAGTTAGATGTAGATACAACATACAGTGAGGATAGCTTTTCCTTCTGCCTCATCATCATGACACCTGTCTGTTGGGTGGCCACTGTATAACCAGCAAGGACAAGTCAGAGTGTGGAAGAATGTCATCTAACATTTAAATCTCCAGAGGAACATTGCCTCCTTCATAGTTCAGTGAAATTAAGAATCTGGCGGAAAGAGAAAAGTTCATATAATAATAATAATATTATTATATATTATTATATATTATTATATTATTATTATATTATATTATTATATTAATAATATTATTATATTATTATATTATAAAAGTTAGTCAAGATAGCAAATCTTCCCTCACAGTGCAGATAGGCCCATATTTCACCCAGCATTACATAATAGTATGACCCAAATACATAATCTCCCTTCACCACAGCCATGCAGCTAAACTAACAAAATGAGTACAGGGGAGAGTCAATTGTTAAGATTTACCCATTGAAACAATGCAAAATTGTCGCCAACTGGTTTGGTAAACAATTAGTAATCACCCGGACTCCATTTTATAATCCACTTGTGACGGATGAAACACTTCCCTTTGACCTACATTCAATCACCATAATAGTCATGTTTAATAGGAAAGCTAAGACCGATACTGTGTGTACAGCATATCAGATATTACACAGGGACAAATACCCGGACGGACTGGGACAAGAAACCAGGCCCATTTCTGGACAGATACTGTATGTACAGCATATCAGATATTACACAGGGACAGATACCGGGATGGACTGGGACAAGAAACCAGGCCCATTTTTGCCCCTGGAGGCCCCTATACCTGCCCTGTACTGATAGGACAGATACTGTATGTACAGAATATCAGACATAAGGGCCCAATGTAAACAAAGTATCTCCCTCTGAAGCAACACTAAAGAGGAACTTAAAATCAAATGTTTTAATAAATACTGAATATTGAAGGACTGCCTTCGAGCCCCTGTGAAAAAATTACACAAAACCTACTATTACAATAAATCTTAAAACAAACTATACTGAACAAAAATATGAACGCAACATGTAAAGTGTTGGTCCCATGTTTCATGAGCTGAAAAAAAGATCCCAGAAATGTTCCGTATGCACAAAAAGCTTATTTCTCTCAAATTTTGCACACAAATGTGTTTGCCTGCTACTGAGCATTTCTCCTTTGCAAAAATAATCCATCCACCTGACAGGTGTGGCATATCAAGAAGCTGATTAATCAATATCATCAATACACAGGTGCATCTTGTGCTGGGGATAAGAAAAGGCCAGTCTAAAATGTGCAGTTTTGTCACACATCACAATGCCATAGAATTCTTTAGTTTTGAGTGAATGTGCATTTGGCATGTTGACTGCAGGAATTTCCATTAGAGCTGTTGCCAGATCATTTAATGTTCACTTCTCTACCATAACCCACCTCCAACGTCGTTTTAGAGAATTTGGCAGTACATCCAACCGGCCTCACAACCGCAGACCACCTGTAACCACGCCAGCCCAGGACCTCCACCTCCGGCTCCTTCACCTGCAGGATCATCTGAGACCAACCAACCAGACAGCTGATGAAACTGAAGAGTATTTCTGTCTGTTAAAAAGCCCTTTTGTGGGGAAAAACTAATTCGGATAAACTGGTCCTGGCTCCCAAGTGGGTGGGCCTATGCCCTCCCAGGCTCACCCATTGCTGCACCCCTGCCCAGTCAAGTGAAATCCATAGATTAGGATTTATTTATTTATTTCAGTTGACTGATTTAATTATATGAACTGTAACTGTAACTCAGCATGTTGCATTTATACAGTATACATAAAAAAGCTAATAAGTAAACCAAATGCAATGTTGATGAACAATAAATAGCCTACTAGTGCATTTCATGCTTAATCCATTAATATTGACTTGGATTGAGCATCAAATGCACTGTTTTTCATGGTTAATATAAGCCTATACCACACATGGCTGAAAGCCACTGATCATATAGTAAAGATGTTTATCTAGCGTACTTGTCGACTGGCTGAGCCTGGGGTATTTTCACTAGGTTGTTTGACTACTGGGGTACTTGGCAGTGCGACTTTAAGCATCCCTATTCAGAGCCAAAATGGCTGGCTGCCAACTGCCAAAGCACCCAGTCCCACTGCACAGGTTCATTTAGCACAAACTAGCATGCCAAGCAGAGATCCATGATGCTCAACAAAGCTTCATACAATGATATCCGTTCATGAAGGAGTTACTGTCATCGGAATTTCATAATTCCTATAATTCCTATTTGTAAGATTCCTATTTAAATAAAATAGACAGAGACCAGTCTTATCAAAATTAGATAATATTATTTATTCCCAGAGCTCGCTGCCAAGGAACCACAAACAACAAGGGAGAAACAGTGAGAGTGAGAGTGAAAGTGAGAGTGAAAGAGAAAGAGAACAAATCATTTACTAAAGACTGGAATGCTGTCACTGTTTAGACCTGGAGAGGGAGAGAAAGAGGGAGAGAAAGAGAGAGAGAGAGAAAGAGAGAGAGAAAGAGAGAGAGAAAGAGAAAGAGAGAGAGAAAGAGAAAGAGAGAGAGAAAGAGAGAGAGAAAGAGAGAGAGAGAAAGAGAGGGAGAGAGAAAGAGAGAAAGAAAGAGAGAAAAAAGGGAGAGAGGGAGAGAGAAAGAAAGAAAGAGAGAAGAAGAGAGAGAGAGAGAGAGAGAGAGAGAGAGAGAGAGAGAGAGAGAGAGAGAGAGAGAGAAAAAAAAGCATAATGTTACACAATAATAGAAAGTAAAAACAGGTGAGACTTTTCACTAATCATTACAAGGAGCACGAGCAGCATGTAAACTACAAGATAACCACAAGGTTAACTACAGGACAATCAATCATTTAAAAAATCATGTCCCCTATGAAGCTATGATGCTGAATTGAAAGAGAGCTATTATAAATACAGTAGATGTAGATACAATATGTTTCATATAGATATATTCATTATAGATGTACAATAGAGATATAGACAAGTTAGATGTAGATACAACATACAGTGAGGATAGCTTTTCCTTCTGCCTCATCATCATGACACCTGTCTGTTGGGTGGCCACTGTATAACCAGCAAGGACAAGTCAGAGTGTGGAAGAATGTCATCTAACATTTAAATCTCCAGAGGAACATTGCCTCCTTCATAGTTCAGTGAAATTAAGAATCTGGCGGAAAGAGAAAAGTTCATATAATAATAATAATATTATTATATATTATTATATATTATTATATTATTATTATATTATATTATTATATTAATAATATTATTATATTATTATATTATAAAAGTTAGTCAAGATAGCAAATCTTCCCTCACAGTGCAGATAGGCCCATATTTCACCCAGCATTACATAATAGTATGACCCAAATACATAATCTCCCTTCTCCACAGCCATGCAGCTAAACTAACAAAATGAGTACAGGGGAGAGTCAATTGTTAAGATTTACCCATTGAAACAATGCAAAATTGTCGCCAACTGGTTTGGTAAACAATTAGTAATCACCCGGACTCCATTTTATAATCCACTTGTGACGGATGAAACACTTCCCTTTGACCTACATTCAATCACCATAATAGTCATGTTTAATAGGAAAGCTAAGACCGATACTGTGTGTACAGCATATCAGATATTACACAGGGACAAATACCCGGACGGACTGGGACAAGAAACCAGGCCCATTTCTGGACAGATACTGTATGTACAGCATATCAGATATTACACAGGGACAGATACCGGGATGGACTGGGACAAGAAACCAGGCCCATTTTTGCCCCTGGAGGCCCCCATACCTGCCCTGTACTGATAGGACAGATACTGTATGTACAGAATATCAGACATAAGGGCCCAATGTAAACAAAGTATCTCCCTCTGAAGCAACACTAAAGAGGAACTTAAAATCAAATGTTTTAATAAATACTGAATATTGAAGGACTGCCTTCGAGCCCCTGTGAAAAAATTACACAAAACCTACTATTACAATAAATCTTAAAACAAACTATACTGAACAAAAATATGAACGCATCATGTAAAGTGTTGGTCCCATGTTTCATGAGCTGAAAAAAAGATCCCAGAAATGTTCCGTATGCACAAAAAGCTTATTTCTCTCAAATTTTGCACACAAATGTGTTTGCCTGCTACTGAGCATTTCTCCTTTGCAAAAATAATCCATCCACCTGACAGGTGTGGCATATCAAGAAGCTGATTAATCAATATCATCAATACACAGGTGCATCTTGTGCTGGGGATAAGAAAAGGCCAGTCTAAAATGTGCAGTTTTGTCACACATCACAATGCCATAGAATTCTTTAGTTTTGAGTGAATGTGCATTTGGCATGTTGACTGCAGGAATTTCCATTAGAGCTGTTGCCAGATCATTTAATGTTCACTTCTCTACCATATCCCACCTCCAACGTCGTTTTAGAGAATTTGGCAGTACATCCAACCGGCCTCACAACCGCAGACCACCTGTAACCACGCCAGCCCAGGACCTCCACCTCCGGCTCCTTCACCTGCAGGATCATCTGAGACCAACCAACCAGACAGCTGATGAAACTGAAGAGTATTTCTGTCTGTTATAAAGCCCTTTTGTGGGGAAAAACTAATTCGGATAAACTGGTCCTGGCTCCCAAGTGGGTGGGCCTATGCCCTCCCAGGCTCACCCATTGCTGCACCCCTGCCCAGTCAAGTGAAATCCATAGATTAGGATTTATTTATTTATTTCAGTTGACTGATTTAATTATATGAACTGTAACTGTAACTCAGCATGTTGCATTTATACTTTTGTACAGTATACATAAAAAAGCTAATAAGTAAACCAAATGCAATGTTGATGAACAATAAATAGCCTACTAGTGCATTTCATGCTTAATCCATTAATATTGACTTGGATTGAGCATCAAATGCACTGTTTTTCATGGTTAATATAAGCCTATACCACACATGGCTGAAAGCCACTGATCATATAGTAAAGATGTTTATCTAGCGTACTTGTCGACTGGCTGAGCCTGGGGTATTTTCACTAGGTTGTTTGACTACTGGGGTACTTGGCAGTGCGACTTTAAGGTAAGCATCCCTATTCAGAGCCAAAATGGCTGGCTGCCAACAGCCAAAGCACCCAGTCCCACTGCACAGGTTCATTTAGCACAAACTAGCATGCCAAGCAGAGATCCATGATGCTCAACAAAGCTTCATACAATGATATCCGTTCATGAAGGAGTTACTGTCATCGGAATTTCATAATTCCTATAATTCCTATTTGTAAGATTCCTATTTAAATAAAATAGACAGAGACCAGTCTTATCAAAATTAGATAATATTATTTATTCCCAGAGCTCGCTGCCAAGGAACCACAAACAACAGTTTATCTACAAAAAATGACATCGGTTATAAAATATCCTTCCTCCTATCGACCAACACAAAACAGCTCACTCACTCCAGACACAAAGCATATCAAGATTAACTTCTGAAATCTTCTGAAATCTCATCCCCATCTATCACTATTCAGCAGACAGCTCCAGGTAATGGAAAACCTAGGGAGGCACTCACTGCCTTATCTAAACATCCGAGAGCTAAGTTGAGTCTGTTCAACCATAGGTTAACGACCCTTTTTGCTTACTTAAAAACCCACAATCTATTCCTCCCCAACCTAGCTGGAATGATGTTCATTATGTTTAATTACCCCGTTTCATGCTACACAATCCCTTCCTTATGAATGAACATTATTAATCAGATATAATAAAACAGGGTAGAGTTGAATTAGTTATAGTTCTATTTAAATGTAGATATTGTTTAGTCATTATTCATAAAATTCCTAACGGTTACACACACACACACACACACACACACACACACACACACACACACACACACACACACACACACACACACACACACACACACACACACACACACACACACACACACACACACAGAGAGATCACACATATCAGCCAGGCCCACGCAGCACACAGTCTACGAGAGCTGTCATCAGTCTCTACTGTATGAGTATGACAATTCATGTACTTACGTTGGGCGGAGCGCCTCTTAAATATCAGCAGTGCAGCAAGGAGTCCAATGACCAGAGATCCTATGACTCCAACTGGGGCTAGCCACTGGGTGGTGGAATCAGAAGCAAAATCATATTTTGAACCTTCAACTGCGTGGGGAAAAGAAAGCATTTACAAATGAAATAGGAAATTCACATGTTTTTGAATTAAATACATGAGGTGCTACTCTATCTGTGTCTAGATATAGATGCACAAAGTCCATAATTGAGAACAAATCAAAGTCAAATCCAAAATCAAATCAAATGTATTTGTCACATACACATGGTTAGCAGATGTTAATGCGCGTGTAGCGAAATGCTTGTGTGTAATGTCATTAGTCTGTTGTTTGAAGAGAGTCAGACCGAAATGCAGCGTGTAGGTTACTCATGACATTTAATGAAGAAAATGCTGTACATGAAATAACTGAGAATACAAAACAACAAACGAGTGACACTAATACAGCCTATCTGGTGACTAACACAAAGACAGGTACAATCGCCCACGAAATACAACGCGCACTCAGGCTGCCTAAATACGGTTCCCAATCCGAGACAACGAGAATCAGCTGACTCCAATTAGGAATCGCCTCAGGCAGCCAAGCCTAACTAGACACACCCCTAATAATACACACTCCCAATTAATACAAACCCTAATACGAAATACAACATATAAACCCATGTCACACCCTGGTCTACCCAAACATATAACAAAAACACAAGATACAATGACCAAGGCGTGACATTGTGCTTCTAGTTCCGACAATGCAGTAATAACCAATGAGTAATCTAACCTAATAATTCCACAACTACTACCTTATACACACACGTGTAAAGGGATAAATAATATGTACATAAAGATATATGAATGAGTGATGGTACAGAAAGGCATAGGCAAGATGCAGTAGATGATATAGAGTATGGTATATACATATGAGATGAGTAATGTAGGGTATGTTCCAACTTCATTTCCAGCGGAGTAATTTTTCGGATTATTTTGATATCTTAAAATAAAACACACAGACTAGAGCTCTTTTCTAACCTAAATATAATCTTCATTTACTTCCTATTGCTAAGAACAATTAGTTTCCGCATCAGATGGATCATTTTTATTTGGAAATTCCCAGCCAGGCAGGTCAGAAAAAATCATTCAAAATGGCTGCCACAGGAAAGAAACACAACTGCAGAGACGGAATGTTCTGGTAAGAAGGTATTATGATGACTGCACTGAATCGTGATAAGAGGGAGCATTAGAGACAGATTGGAGACTATGAGCTCTAATTTGCAACTGGCGCAGGTAGTTACAACTCCACTATCATTATTTCATTATTAACCTAGTAACTTCCTATAGGCTCATCAGATGACAAGTAGACTTGGTTAAGCAAACATCGAAGAGCTTCTGGATTCCTGTTGAAACACGCATGGAATGTTTCTTCCCCAAACCAAGACATTCCTTTTCTTTTTTCCAGTTTCAAGGAAGATGTTCAGTCAGATTGAGGAGCATTTTACGGCCTGACCTACTCCACTCCTCAGTGACATGTTGTTCTCTCATTATCAGGCTGACTTTTATTGTGCTCGCACATGATAAAGACGTCTTAAAAAAGGCCTATACTAATAAATGTAGACTTGATTGAGGCTGAATTGTTTACGATGATCAGGGTCAGGATGAGGGAGTTACGAGAGACTGGCATGTTTTGGACTTGACCCTGCTTTTACAAAGGATGACATCACAAACATTGTTCATGTATACCGACCACGATGGCAGAACGTACCTGTGGAACATACAAACGGGATCTCAAATGATGCCTTCCCCTCCTGGACTCCATTGGTGTTGTGCACTGTGCATGAGTAGTTTGTGGAACCACCTGTATGTAGCCTTCAGAACTGTCAGTTTACTGGAGAGGCTGAACAGTGTGTCGTCTGTCTTTTTGGCCAGAAGTTCAGCACTGCCTATGCAGTTTGCGCCAAACTGGCCAAACCACCAGATCAACCCTTTCTGGTGCCCGCCTGTAGAGTTGCAGAAAATGGTCACGTCTGTGTTCCGTTTGATGCAAGTCTCAGGACTGGAACTCATGGTTGGTGACTTTGTACATAACTGGAAGAGAGAGAGGAAGATAAATGATATTACATACATGTGGGTGCAGTTCGCAACAGCATCAGCAACAGGCTGGCTTTTGGTTATAAGAGCGGTTGTTGTACAGTCTTGCGAAACCCTCTTTCAGAAGGGAAGCCAGTTTTACTACATGTTTTCAGAAAAGTGCTGTGTTCAAATTGAATGTTCGCACAACCATAGTATAGAACCGTGTGTAAAGTTATAGTGATTAGATGGTCTGGTGTTACAGTACAGTAATAACAACCACTATGGTCAAATCTACAGTATAGGAAACGTGGAATGTTAAACCATGCACCTTGTAGTACAGTGTGTACATTGATTAGATTACCTGGTATTACAGTATACCAATGTTCTGCAGTGGTAGAATCTAGAGCATTATGACACCATGGCAACCCTGTATAGAAACATTGATATATAGGGCAGTTACATATCATTTGTAAACAACCACAGACCTTAAAGGCTGCCATCATCAGTAGATTATGAAGAAACAGATGCCTCAATCAGAATGACCTGAGTGTCAAAGTGACTGTCATCGGACACTTAACAGGAAACAGTCCATCAAAAGACAGTGATGGTGACAAGTCCCTTATTGATCGGAAGGGACTGTTTCCTTATTGAAGGAAACAGTCCCTTCCAGAGACTGCCAGTTAACGAATCATTTACTAGAGACTGTCACGCTGGTCCTGTGGACTGTCACTGTTTAGACCTGGACAGAGGGAGGGAGGGAGGGAGGGAGGGAGGGAGGGAGGGAGGGAGGGAGGGAGGGAGGGAGGGAGGGAGGGAGGGAGGGAGGGAGGGAGGGAGGGAGGGAGGGAGGGAGAGGGAGGGAGGGAGGGAAAAACAGTGAGAGTGAAAGAGAAAGAGTGAAAGGGAGTGAAAGAAAAACAGAACAAATCATTTACTAAAGACTGGAATGCTGTCACTGTTTAGACCTGGAGAGGGGGAGAAAGAGGGAGAGAGAGAGAAAGAGAGAGAGAAAGAGAGAGAAAGAGAGAGAGAAAGAGAAAGAGAGAGAGAAAGAGAAAGAGAGGGAGAGAGAGAGAGAAAGAAAGAAAGAGAGAAAAAAGAGAGAGAGGGAGAGAGGGAGAGAGAAAGAAAGAAAGAGAGAAAAAGAGAGAGAGAAAAAAGCATAATGTTACACAATAATAGAAAGTAAAAACAGGTGAGACTTTTCACTAATCATTACAAGGAGCACGAGCAGCATGTAAACTACAAGATAACCACAAGGTTAACTACACCTGCCCTGTACTGATAGGACAGATACTGTATATACAGAATATCAGACATAAGGGCCCAATGTAAACAAAGTATCTCCCTCTGAAGCAACACTAAAGAGGAACTTAAAATCAAATGTTTTAATAAATACTGAATATTGAAGGACTGCCTTCGAGCCCCTGTGAAAAAATTACACAAAACCTACTATTACAATAAATCTTAAAGCAAACTATACTGAACAAAAATATGAACGCAACATGTAAAGTGTTGGTCCCATGTTTCATGAGCTGAAAAAAAGATCCCAGAAATGTTCCGTATGCACAAAAAGCTTATTTCTCTCAAATTTTGCACACAAATGTGTTTGCCTGCTACTGAGCATTTCTCCTTTGCAAAAATAATCCATCCACCTGACAGGTGTGGCATATCAAGAAGCTGATTAATCAATATCATCAATACACAGGTGCATCTTGTGCTGGGGATAAGAAAAGGCCAGTCTAAAATGTGCAGTTTTGTCACACATCACAATGCCATAGAATTCTTTAGTTTTGAGTGAATGTGCATTTGGCATGTTGACTGCAGGAATTTCCATTAGAGCTGTTGCCAGATCATTTAATGTTCACTTCTCTACCATAACCCACCTCCAACGTCGTTTTAGAGAATTTGGCAGTACATCCAACCGGCCTCACAACCGCAGACCACCTGTAACCACGCCAGCCCAGGACCTCCACCTCCGGCTCCTTCACCTGCAGGATCATCTGAGACCAACCAACCAGACAGCTGATGAAACTGAAGAGTATTTCTGTCTGTTATAAAGCCCTTTTGTGGGGAAAAACTAATTCGGATAAACTGGTCCTGGCTCCCAAGTGGGTGGGCCTATGCCCTCCCAGGCTCACCCATTGCTGCACCCCTGCCCAGTCAAGTGAAATCCATAGATTAGGATTTATTTATTTATTTCAGTTGACTGATTTAATTATATGAACTGTAACTGTAACTCAGCATGTTGCATTTATACTTTTGTACAGTATACATAAAAAAGCTAATAAGTAAACCAAATGCAATGTTGATGAACAATAAATAGCCTACTAGTGCATTTCATGCTTAATCCATTAATATTGACTTGGATTGAGCATCAAATGCACTGTTTTTCATGGTTAATATAAGCCTATACCACACATGGCTGAAAGCCACTGATCATATAGTAAAGATGTTTATCTAGCGTACTTGTCGACTGGCTGAGCCTGGGGTATTTTCACTAGGTTGTTTGACTACTGGGGTACTTGGCAGTGCGACTTTAAGGTAAGCATCCCTATTCAGAGCCAAAATGGCTGGCTGCCAACAGCCAAAGCACCCAGTCCCACTGCACAGGTTCATTTAGCACAAACTAGCATGCCAAGCAGAGATCCATGATGCTCAACAAAGCTTCATACAATGATATCCGTTCATGAAGGAGTTACTGTCATCGGAATTTCATAATTCCTATAATTCCTATTTGTAAGATTCCTATTTAAATAAAATAGACAGAGACCAGTCTTATCAAAATTAGATAATATTATTTATTCCCAGAGCTCGCTGCCAAGGAACCACAAACAACAGTTTATCTACAAAAAATGACATCGGTTATAAAATATCCTTCCTCCTATCGACCAACACAAAACAGCTCACTCACTCCAGACACAAAGCATATCAAGATTAACTTCTGAAATCTTCTGAAATCTCATCCCCATCTATCACTATTCAGCAGACAGCTCCAGGTAATGGAAAACCTAGGGAGGCACTCACTGCCTTATCTAAACATCCGAGAGCTAAGTTGAGTCTGTTCAACCATAGGTTAACGACCCTTTTTGCTTACTTAAAAACCCACAATCTATTCCTCCCCAACCTAGCTGGAATGATGTTCATTATGTTTAATTACCCCCGTTTCATGCTACACAATCCCTTCCTTATGAATGAACATTATTAATCAGATATAATAAAACAGGGTAGAGTTGAATTAGTTATAGTTCTATTTAAATGTAGATATTGTTTAGTCATTATTCATAAAATTCCTAACGGTTACACACACACACACACACACACACACACACACACACACACACACACACACACACACACACACACACACACACACACACACACACACACACACACACACACACACACACACACACACACACACACACACACACACACACACAGAGAGATCACACATATCAGCCAGGCCCACGCAGCACACAGTCTACGAGAGCTGTCATCAGTCTCTACTGTATGAGTATGACAATTCATGTACTTACGTTGGGCGGAGCGCCTCTTAAATATCAGCAGTGCAGCAAGGAGTCCAATGACCAGAGATCCTATGACTCCAACTGGGGCTAGCCACTGGGTGGTGGAATCAGAAGCAAAATCATATTTTGAACCTTCAACTGCGTGGGGAAAAGAAAGCATTTACAAATGAAATAGGAAATTCACATGTTTTTGAATTAAATACATGAGGTGCTACTCTATCTGTGTCTAGATATAGATGCACAAAGTCCATAATTGAGAACAAATCAAAGTCAAATCCAAAATCAAATCAAATGTATTTGTCACATACACATGGTTAGCAGATGTTAATGCGCGTGTAGCGAAATGCTTGTGTGTAATGTCGTTAGTCTGTTGTTTGAAGAGAGTCAGACCGAAATGCAGCGTGTAGGTTACTCATGACATTTAATGAAGAAAATGCTGTACATGAAATAACTGAGAATACAAAACAACAAACGACTGACACTAATACAGCCTATCTGGTGACTAACACAAAGACAGGTACAATCGCCCACGAAATACAACGCGCACTCAGGCTGCCTAAATACGGTTCCCAATCCGAGACAACGAGAATCAGCTGACTCCAATTAGGAATCGCCTCAGGCAGCCAAGCCTAACTAGACACACCCCTAATAATACACACTCCCAATTAATACAAACCCTAATACGAAATACAACATATAAACCCATGTCACACCCTGGTCTACCCAAACATATAACAAAAACACAAGATACAATGACCAAGGCGTGACATTGTGCTAGTTCCGACAATGCAGTAATAACCAATGAGTAATCTAACCTAATAATTCCACAACTACTACCTTATACACACACGTGTAAAGGGATAAATAATATGTACATAAAGATATATGAATGAGTGATGGTACAGAAAGGCATAGGCAAGATGCAGTAGATGATATAGAGTACGGTATATACATATGAGATGAGTAATGTAGGGTATGTTCCAACTTCATTTCCAGCGGAGTAATTTTTCGGATTATTTTGATATCTTAAAATAAAATACACAGACTAGAGCTCTTTTCTAACCTAAATATAATCTTCATTTACTTCCTATTGCTAAGAACAATTAGTTTCCGCATCAGATGGATCATTTTTATTTGGAAATTCCCAGCCAGGCAGGTCAGAAAAAATCATTCAAAATGGCTGCCACAGGAAAGAAACACAACTGCAGAGACGGAATGTTCTGGTAAGAAGGTATTATGATGACTGCACTGAATCGTGATAAGAGGGAGCATTAGAGACAGATTGGAGACTATGAGCTCTAATTTGCAACTGGCGCAGGTAGTTACAACTCCACTATCATTATTTCATTATTAACCTAGTAACTTCCTATAGGCTCATCAGATGACAAGTAGACTTGGTTAAGCAAACATCGAAGAGCTTCTGGATTCCTGTTGAAACACGCATGGAATGTTTCTTCCCCAAACCAAGACATTCCTTTTCTTTTTTCCAGTTTCAAGGAAGATGTTCAGTCAGATTGAGGAGCATTTTACGGCCTGACCTACTCCACTCCTCAGTGACATGTTGTTCTCTCATTATCAGGCTGACTTTTATTGTGCTCGCACATGATAAAGACGTCTTAAAAAAGGCCTATACTAATAAATGTAGACTTGATTGAGGCTGAATTGTTTACGATGATCAGGGTCAGGATGAGGGAGTTACGAGAGACTGGCATGTTTTGGACTTGACCCTGCTTTTACAAAGGATGACATCACAAACATTGTTCATGTATACCGACCACGATGGCAGAACGTACCTGTGGAACATACAAACGGGATCTCAAATGATGCCTTCCCCTCCTGGACTCCATTGGTGTTGTGCACTGTGCATGAGTAGTTTGTGGAACCACCTGTATGTAGCCTTCAGAACTGTCAGTTTACTGGAGAGGCTGAACAGTGTGTCGTCTGTCTTTTTGGCCAGAAGTTCAGCACTGCCTATGCAGTTTGCGCCAAACTGGCCAAACCACCAGATCAACCCTTTCTGGTGCCCGCCTGTAGAGTTGCAGAAAATGGTCACGTCTGTGTTCCGTTTGATGCAAGTCTCAGGACTGGAACTCATGGTTGGTGACTTGTACATAACTGGAAGAGAGAGAGGAAGATAAATGATATTACATACATGTGGGTGCAGTTCGCAACAGCGTCAGCAACAGGCTGGCTTTTGGTTATAAGAGCGGTTGTTGTACAGTCTTGCGAAACCCTCTTTCAGAAGGGAAGCCAGTTTTACTACATGTTTTCAGAAAAGTGCTGTGTTCAAATTGAATGTTCGCACAACCATAGTATAGAACCGTGTGTAAAGTTATAGTGATTAGATGGTCTGGTGTTACAGTACAGTAATAACAACCACTATGGTCAAATCTACAGTATAGGAAACGTGGAATGTTAAACCATGCACCTTGTAGTACAGTGTGTACATTGATTAGATTACCTGGTATTACAGTATACCAATGTTCTGCAGTGGTAGAATCTAGAGCATTATGACACCATGCCAACCCTGTATAGAAACATTGATATATAGGGCAGTTACATATCATTTGTAATCAACCACAGACCTTAAAGGCTGCCATCATCAGTAGATTATGAAGAAACAGATGCCTCAATCAGAATCACCTGAGTGCCAAAGTGACTGTCATCGGACACTTAACAGGAAACAGTCCGTTCTCAGGACTGAAACTCATGGTTGTTGATTTGTACATAACTGGAAGAGAGAGAGAGGAAGATAAATGATATTACACACATGTGGGTGCAGTTCGCAACAACGTTCAACGTCCATCCGAGGGTTACAACTTGGAATGAGATTACTGGAGGAGTGATTTCTAATGAACTGGAAAGACATTTCTTTTGTCTCTAACACATGTTCTAATGTAGTCTGTGTACACAAGGCCTATTGTGTAAACACTGGTTGCTCTGGCTCCTGCTGTGCTGTCCAATCACACACACACATGAAAATAGATCTGAACTCCCCCTGAACACATTCCAGAATGAACATCCTTACCAACTTTGTATCGTAACTGTGTGTGTGTGTGTGTGTGTGTGTGTGTGTGTGTGTGTGTGTGTGTGTGTGTGTGTGTGTGTGCGTGCGTGCGACAACAACGGAAGTTGAATAGAACTTTATTTCAACATGTGGGCATCATAACAAGCCTGGCTGAGACACACTTAAAATAAGGTAATGTTGTATTCTATTCTTCTTCTATTGACCTCCAAGAGAGCCTGAATATCTGATCAGTTTTCTCCTTTCATGAACCTGTGTTGAAAGGTGCTTATCTTTTTATAATCACACTTGGTTGAACTGTAGACAGTACAGGACTCACCTGTGACATTGAGGCTGTTTGTAGCTGTAGCATCACCACAGTCTGTGGTCACCATGCATTCATTCACCCCCTTGTCGGCCATCTTGGACTTTGTCAACAACAAGGACACATTCATAGTATCCTTGTTCCAGGATGGCTCAGCAAATTTAAATCCAGGTGTTAGGTTAGATGCATCTTTATGGTATTCCAACAAAAGAGTGTCAGCTTCCACCCTCTTCCAGGTCACAATCACGATGGTCACGTTCTCAACAGCTTTGACATTACACTGCGGCAATGACTGCTGACCATAAACCCCATGGTATTCTTCTTCACACTCCAGTTTGACAAATGCTGTGAGTACAATATAATTTCAGTGAAAAAGACGACATAAATACAGAAGATAATTACTGTTATTGGAGTCCGTTGTATCATAATGTGACCAATCTTACTGAACTTTTAGTCAAAAATGATATACAGTTCTCCCGAACCACAAAGTTAACAATCTGCTGAAAACAATACATCTATTTTTGTATTTGTATATAACATTTTCTAACCATTATTAGGGCACAACTTGCTCTCAGAGGATTTCCAGCTCTGATACAGGCTAAATAGATCGCAAAAAACAGGAAGGTGGCAGCTGAAGTCATCTTTGGATTCCTGTGTAGGAAGAGTGAAATGTACAATGGCAACACTTGTCACAGCAGTATGCGGTAAGTCTGTAGACTGCGTGAGGTAGGTCTATAGACCGCCTAACACTCACAAAGTGGCTCTGGACTGTCGCATGGGAATAAAGTCATAAAACAGTGGCTAACAGAAACAAATACAGGTCAACTAAAGTAAAGTGCTTGAATACGTCTTAATTATACTGAACAAAAATATGAACGCAATGTGCATGTTATGCAGGTGAATGAGGACCCAAAAGCGACTTGGCGAAAACAGAGTTTTTAATCCAGTAAAGTTACTTTACAAACAAAAGGCATAATACTACTCGTAATGACGAGAGCAGACTGGAGACTTGATCAAGAACTGCAGGTTGCCTCGGGAAGGCACTTGAACGTAGCAGACTCAGACACCTGCTCACCACGCAGCATCTGAGGGAAACACGACACGACAGGGCAATACATAGACACAGCACGGTGAACAATAGACAAGGATCCGACAGGACAGGAACGGAAAACAAGGGAAGAAATAGGGACTCTAATCAGGGGAAAAGATAAGGAACAGGTGTGGGAAGACTAAATGATGATTAGGGGAATAGGAACAGCTGGGAGCAGGAACGGAACGATAGAGAGAGGAGAGAGAGGGAGGGGGAGAGAGGGGATAGAAAAAGGGAACGAACCTAATAAGACCAGCAGGGGGAAACGAACAGAAGGGAAAGCATAATGACAAGACAATCTAAGACAAAACATGACAGTACCCCCCACTCACCGAGCGCCTCCTGGCGCACTCGAGGAGGAATCCTGGCGGCAACGGAGGAAATCATCAATAAGTGAACGGTCCAGCACGTCCCGAGACGGAACCCAACTCCTCTCCTCAGGACCGTAACCCTCCCAATCCACTAAGTATTGGTGACCCCGTCCCCGAGAACGCATGTCCATGATCTTACGTACCTTGTAAATAGGTGCGCTCTCGACAAGGACGGGAGGGGGAGGGAAGACGAACGGGGTGCGAAGAAAGGGCTTGACACAGGAGACATGGAAGACAGGATGGACGCGACGAAGATGTCGCGGAAGAAGCAGTCGCACAGCGACAGGATTGACGACCTGGGAGACACGGAACGGACCAATGAACCGCGAAGTCAACTTACGAGAAGCTGTCGTAAGAGGAAGGTTGCGAGTGGAAAGCCACACTCTCTGGCCGCAACAATACCTTGGACTCTTAATCCTGCGTTTATTGGCGGCTCTCACAGTCTGTGCCCTGTAACGGCAAAGTGCAGACCTCACCCTCCTCCAGGTGCGCTCACAACGTTGGACAAACGCTTGAGCGGAGGGAACGCTGGACTCGGCAAGCTGGGATGAGAACAGAGGAGGCTGGTAACCCAGACTACTCTGAAACGGAGATAACCCGGTAGCAGACGAAGGAAGCGAGTTGTGAGCGTATTCTGCCCAGGGGAGCTGTTCTGCCCAAGACGCAGGGTTTCTGAAAGAAAGGCTGCGTAGTATGCGACCAATCGTCTGATTGGCCCTCTCTGCTTGACCGTTAGACTGGGGATGAAACCCGGAAGAGAGACTGACGGACGCACCAATCAAACGACAGAACTCCCTCCAAAACTGTGACGTGAATTGCGGGCCTCTGTCTGAAACGGCGTCTAACGGGAGGCCATGAATTCTGAACACATTCTCGATGATGATTTGTGCCGTCTCCTTAGCGGAAGGAAGTTTAGCGAGGGGAATGAAATGTGCCGCCTTAGAGAACCTATCGACAACCGTAAGAATCACAGTCTTCCCCGCAGACAAAGGCAGACCGGTAATGAAGTCTAGGGCGATGTGAGACCATGGTCGAGAAGGAATGGGGAGCGGTCTGAGACGACCGGCAGGAGGAGAGTTACCCGACTTAGTCTGCGCGCAGTCCGAACAAGCAGCCACGAAACGGCGCGTGTCACGCTCCTGAGTCGGCCACCAAAAGCGCTGGCGAATAGACGCAAGAGTGCCTCGAACACCGGGATGACCAGCTAACTTGGCAGAGTGAGCCCACTGAAGAACAGCCAGACGAGTGGAAACAGGAACGAAAAGGAGGTTACTAGGACAAGCGCGCGGCGACGCAGTGTGCGTGAGTGCTTGCTTAACCTGTCTTTCAATTCCCCAGACTGTCAACCCGACAACACGCCCATAAGGAAGAATCCCCTCGGGATCAGTAGAAGCCACAGAAGAACTAAACAGACGGGATAAGGCATCAGGCTTGGTGTTTTTGCTACCCGGACGGTAAGAAATCACAAACTCGAAACGAGCGAAAAACAACGCCCAACGAGCTTGACGGGCATTAAGTCGTTTGGCAGAACGGATGTACTCAAGGTTCTTATGGTCTGTCCAAACGACAAAAGGAACGGTCGCCCCCTCCAACCACTGTCGCCATTCGCCTAGGGCTAAGCGGATGGCGAGCAGTTCACGGTTACCCACATCATAGTTGCGCTCAGATGGCGACAGGCGATGAGAAAAATAAGCGCAAGGATGAACCTTATCGTCAGACTGGAAGCGCTGGGATAGAATGGCTCCCACGCCTACCTCTGAAGCGTCAACCTCGACAATGAATTGTCTAGTGACGTCAGGAGTAACGAGGATAGGAGCGGACGTAAAACGTTCTTTTAGAAGATCAAAAGCTCCCTGGGCGGAACCGGACCACTTAAAACACGTCTTGACAGAAGTAAGAGCTGTGAGAGGGGCAGCAACTTGACCGAAATTACGAATGAAACGCCGATAGAAATTAGCGAAACCTAAAAAGCGCTGCAACTCGACACGTGACCTTGGAACGGGCCAATCACTGACAGCTTGGACCTTAGCGGAATCCATCTGAATGCCTTCAGCGGAAATAACGGAACCGAGAAAAGTAACGGAGGAGACATGAAAAGAGCACTTCTCAGCCTTTACGTAGAGACAATTCTCTAAAAGGCGCTGTAGAACACGTCGAACGTGCTGAACATGAATCTCGAGTGACGGTGAAAAAATCAGAATATCGTCAAGATAGACAAAAACAAAGATGTTCAGCATGTCTCTCAGAACATCATTAACTAATGCCTGAAAAACAGCTGGCGCATTGGCGAGACCAAACGGCAGAACCCGGTACTCAAAATGCCCTAACGGAGTGTTAAACGCCGTTTTCCACTCGTCCCCCTCTCTGATGCGCACGAGATGGTAAGCGTTACGAAGGTCCAACTTAGTAAAGCACCTGGCTCCCTGCAGAATCTCGAAGGCTGATGACATAAGGGGAAGCGGATAACGATTCTTAACCGTTATGTCATTCAGCCCTCGATAATCCACGCAGGGGCGCAGAGTACCGTCCTTCTTCTTAACAAAAAAGAACCCCGCCCCGGCCGGAGAGGAAGAAGGCACTATGGTACCGGCGTCAAGAGACACAGATAAATAATCCTCGAGAGCCTTACGTTCGGGAGCCGACAGAGAGTATAGTCTACCCCGAGGAGGAGTGGTCCCCGGAAGGAGATCAATACTACAATCATACGACCGGTGAGGAGGAAGGGAGTTGGCTCGGGACCGACTGAAGACCGTGCGCAGATCATGATATTCCTCCGGCACTCCTGTCAAATCGCCAGGTTCCTCCTGAGAAGTGGGGACAGAAGAAATGGGAGGGATGGCAGACATTAAACACTTCACATGACAAGAAACGTTCCAGGATAGGATAGAATTACTAGACCAATTAATAGAAGGATTATGACATACTAGCCAGGGATGACCCAAAACAACAGGTGTAAAAGGTGAACGAAAAATCAAAAAAGAAATAGTCTCACTGTGGTTACCAGATACTGTGAGAGTTAAAGGTAGTGTCTCAAATCTGATACTGGGAAGATGACTACCATCTAAGGCAAACATGGGCGTAGGCTTGTCTAACTGTCTGAAAGGAATGTCATGTTTCCGAGCCCATGCTTCGTCCATGAAACAACCCTCAGCCCCAGAGTCAATCAAGGCACTGCATGTAGCACCCGAACCGGTCCAGCGTAGATGGACCGACATAGTAGTACAGGATCTAGATGAAGAGACCTGAGTAGTAGCGCTCACCAGTAGCCCTCCGCTTACTGATGAGCTCTGGCCTTTACTGGACATGAATTGACAAAATGTCCATCAAATCCGCAATAGAGGCACAGGCGGTTGGTGATCCTCCGTTCCCTCTCCTTGGTCGAGATGCGAATACCTCCCAGCTGCATGGGCTCAGTCTCTGAGCCAGAGGAGGGAGATGGTTGCGATGCGGAGCAGGGAAACACCGTTGACGCGAGCTCTCTTCCACGAGCTTGGTGACGAAGGTCTACCCGTCGTTCTATGCGGATGGCGAGAGCAATCAAAGAGTCCACACTGGAAGGAACCTCCCGAGAGAGAATCTCATCTTTGACCACTGCGTGGAGTCCCTCCAGAAAACGAGCGAGCAGCGCCGGCTCGTTCCAGTCACTAGAGGCAGCAAGAGTGCGAAACTCTATAGAGTAATCCGTTATGGATCGATCACCTTGGCATAGGGAAGCCAGGGCCCTAGAAGCCTCCCTACCAAAAACTGAACGGTCAAAAACCCGAATCATCTCCTCTTTAAAGTTCTGGTAATTGTTAGAACAATCAGCCCTTGCCTCCCAGATAGCTGTGCCCCACTCTCGAGCCCGGCCAGTAAGGAGTGAAATGACGTAAGCAACCCGAGCTCTCTCGCTAGAGTATGTGTTGGGTTGGAGAGAGAACACAATATCACACTGGGTGAGAAAGGAGCGGCACTCCGTGGGCTGCCCGGAGTAGCAAGGTGGGTTATTAACCCTAGGTTCCGGAGGCTCGGCAGGCCAGGAAGTAACAGGTGGCACGAGACGAAGACTCTGGAACTGTCCAGAGAGGTCGGAAACCTGAGCGGCCAGGTTCTCCACGGCATGGCGAGCAGCAGACAATTCCTGCTCGTGTCTGCCGAGCATGACTCCTTGGATCTCGACGGCAGTGTTACGAGCATCTGTAGTCGCTGGGTCCATTCCTTGGTCGGATCCTTCTGTTATGCAGGTGAATGAGGACCCAAAAGCGACTTGGCGAAAACAGAGTTTTTAATCCAGTAAAGTTACTTTACAAACAAA
>NW_025748700.1:2500-31708 GCF_021184085.1 Oncorhynchus gorbuscha
CAACCCCCTCCTCCCTCATCCAACACACCATCATCCCCCTCTCTCTCCCTCCATCCTTCTCTCTATCCGGACTTCAAAACCTAACGCAGTACGACTTCTGTTTCTCCTCAGAACAAGGAACAATAGAGAAGTTAAGGCTTTGATGGTTGGAACCAATAGGATGTTGTAGAATCTAGATACTCTCACACACTACCTGATCTGGGTACAGCCACACCTAGAGAAACACACTGAATGCTTTCACAACTCTGACCACAGTGTCTTTTTAATCTGATTTTAATCTGATTGCAGGGGTATTCATCTCACTGCTTTAGCAGCCCAGCACACACACACACACACCACACACACACACACACACACACACACACACACACACACACACACACACACACACACACACACACACACACACACACACACACACACACACACACACACACACACACACACACACACACACACACGTACACGGACAGACAAACACACACACACACACACACACACACACACACACACACACACACACACACACACACACACACACACACACACACACACACACACACACACACACACACACACACACACACACACACACACACACACACACACGGACACGGACAAACAAACACACACACACACACAGACACACACAGACACACACACACACGGTTATCTGTGTGGTCTTGTTTGATAAAAGTGTCATTTCAAACAGAGTCAACAGAGAGTAACAAGTGCAAATCGGAACAATAACAACAGCTGCTCGGCATCATGGATAGGTGAATTTACTGTATGGTGTTTCCACAGAGACCTGGGAGCGATATTGTAGAAGGGGGAGAGATAAGAGAGATAAGGAGAGGTGAGAGACAGGGCAAGACTTGGGACATGGAGAGAGAAGGAGAGGTGAGAGACAGAGCAAGACTTGGGACGTGGAGAGAGAGAGACAGGGCAAGAGGGGATATAGAGAGAGAAGGAGAGGTGAGAGACAGGGCAAGAGGGGATATAGAGAGAGAAGGAGAGGTGAGAGACAGGACAAGAGGGGATATAGAGAGAGAAGGAGAGGTGAGAGACAGGGCAAGAGGGGATATAGAGAGAGAAGGAGAGGTGAGAGACAGGGCAAGAGGGGATATAGAGAGAGAAGGAGAGGTGAGAGACAGGGCAAGAGGGGATATAGAGAGAGAAGGAGAGGTGAGAGACAGGGCAAGAGGGGATATAGAGAGAGAAGGAGAGAGAGAGACAGGACAAGACTTGGGACATGGAGAGGTGAGAGACAGGGCAAGACTTGGGACATGGAGAGGTGAGAGACAGGGCAAGAGGGGATATAGAGAGAGAAGGAGAGAGAGAGACAGGGCAAGACTTGGGACATGGAGAGGTGAGAGACAGAGCAAGACTTGGAACATGGAGAGGTGAGAGACAGGGCAAGAGGGGATATAGAGAGAGAAGGAGAGAGAGAGACAGGGCAAGACTTGGGACATGGAGAGGTGAGAGACAGGGCAAGACTTGGGACATGGAGAGGTGAGAGACAGGGCAAGACTTGGGATATGTAGAGAGGAGAGGTGAGAGACAGGGCAAGACTTGGGACATGGAGAGAGAAGGAGAGGTGAGAGACAGGGCAAGAGGGGATATAGAGAGAGAAGGAGAGAGAGAGAAAGGGCAAGACTTGGGACATGGAGAGAAGGAGAGGTGAGAGACAGGGCAAGAGGGGATATAGAGAGAGAAGGAGAGAGAGAGACAGGGCAAGAGGGGATATAGAGAGAGAAGGAGAGGTGAGAGACAGGGCAAGACTTGGGACGTGGAGAGAAGGAGAGGTGAGAGACAGGGCAAGATGGGATATAGAGAGAGAAGGAGAGAGAGAGACAGGGCAAGAGGGGATATAGAGAGAGAAGGAGAGAGAGAGACAGGGCAAGAGGGGATATAGAGAGAGAAGGAGAGAGAGAGAAAGGGCAAGACTTGGGACATGGAGAGAAGGAGAGGTGAGAGACAGGGCAAGATGGGATATAGAGAGAGAAGGAGAGAGAGAGACAGGGCAAGACTTGGGACGTGGAGAGAGAAGGAGAGGTGAGAGACAGGGCAAGACTTGGGACTTGGAGAGAGAAGGAGAGGTGAGAGACAGGGCAAGACTTGGGACATGGAGAGAGAAGGAGAGGTGAGAGACAGGGCAAGACTTGGGACATGGAGAGAGAAGGAGAGGTGAGAGACAGGGCAAGACTTGGGACTTGGAGAGAGAAGGAGAGGTGAGAGACAGGGCAAGACTTGGGACATGGAGAGAGAAGGAGAGGTGAGAGACAGGGCAAGACTTGGGACATGGAGAGAGAAGGAGAGGTGAGAGACAGGGCAAGACTTGGGACATGGAGAGAGAAGGAGAGGTGAGAGACAGGGCAAGACTTGGGACATGGAGAGAGAAGGAGAGGTGAGAGACAGGGCAAGACTTGGGACATGGAGAGAGAAGGAGAGGTGAGAGACAGGGCAAGACTTGGGACTTGGAGAGAGAAGGAGAGGTGAGAGACAGGGCAAGACTTGGGACATGGAGAGAGAAGGAGAGGTGAGAGACAGGGCAAGACTTGGGACATGGAGAGAGAAGGAGAGGTGAGAGACAGGGCAAGACTTGGGACATGGAGAGAGAAGGAGAGGTGAGAGACAGGGCAAGAGGGGATATAGAGAGAGAAGGAGAGAGAGAGAAAGGGCAAGACTTGGGACATGGAGAGAAGGAGAGGTGAGAGACAGGGCAAGAGGGGATATAGAGAGAGAAGGAGAGAGAGAGACAGGGCAAGACTTGGGACATGGAGAGAAGGAGAGGTGAGAGACAGGGCAAGATGGGATATAGAGAGAGAAGGAGAGAGAGAGACAGGGCAAGACTTGGGACATGGAGAGAGAAGGAGAGGTGAGAGACAGGGCAAGACTTGGGACATGGAGAGAGAAGGAGAGGTGAGAGACAGGGCAAGACTTGGGACTTGGAGAGAGAAGGAGAGGTGAGAGACAGGGCAAGACTTGGGACATGGAGAGAGAAGGAGAGGTGAGAGACAGGGCAAGACTTGGGACGTGGAGAGAGAAGGAGAGGTGAGAGACAGGGCAAGACTTGGGACATGGAGAGAGAAGGAGAGGTGAGAGACAGGGCAAGAGGGGGTATAGAGAGAGAAGGAGAGAGAGAGACATGACAGGACTTGGGACATAGAGAGAGAAGGAGAGGTGAGAGACAGGGCAAGACTTGGGACATGGAGAGAGAAGGAGAGGTGAGAGACAGGGCAAGAGGGGGTATAGAGAGAGAAGGAGAGGTGAGAGACAGGGCAAGACTTGGGACATGGAGAGAGAAGGAGAGGTGAGAGACAGGGCAAGAGGGGGTATAGAGAGAGAAGGAGAGAGAGAGACATGACAGGACTTGGGACATGGAGAGAAGGAGAGGTGAGAGACAGGGCAAGAGGGGGTATAGAGAGAGAAGGAGAGAGAGAGACATGACAGGACTTGGGACATAGAGAGAGAAGGAGGTAGAAAGTAAAGAAAGAAAATGATAGAAAGAAAGACAACAAGAGAGAAATGATGGAGGGAAAAAATAGACAGAAAAAGGAGAGAGAATTGAGAGGAGAGATAGATATGTTATAGAAGGTTGCCTATAGAGAAATGGAAACAACTCTGATATCATCCTATTTAAGTTGACATTTGAAATAGTTAAGGGCATGGGTCAAGGCTAGGGTTTAGGGATGTCCCAAGGATCCCGGATTGCACTAACCATCGAGAAATCGCTCTCTTTTGGAGGTCGCAACCTTCGAACACCGACAAACATGACTCTGTGAACATTGTCTGTCTGTACATCTGTCTGATGAATATGCTGCTCACACACACACACACACACACACACACACACGCACACGCACACGCACACGCACACGCACACGCACACGCACACGCACACGCACACGCACACGCACACACACTCTTCTCATCTATCAATGAATCCTTTGATTGTATGGCATGAGTCTCTTCAGTCTACTAAGTTCTGTAGTAGTTAAAGTCTCACCTAGCAAGTAGCCTAGTGGTTAGAGTCTTGAACTAGTAACTGAAAGGTTGCAAGATCAAATCCCCTTAGCTGACAAGGTAAAAATCTGTCGTTCTACCCCTGAACAAGGCAGGTAACCTACTGTTCCTAGGCTGTCAATGTAAATAAGAATTTGTTCTTTAACTGACTTGCTTAGTTAAATAAATAGCAACTCTGACCCACTCTGTCTGCAGTGTGTGGGAGACCTGTCTGTTTTCCTTGTGTCACACATTAACCCCCCCCCCCCCCGCTCTCTCGCAGGAGGGGAATTCCTTATCTGTGACATCACAGGTGTCCAGAGTCCCTGAGCAAGGCAGTTAAACCTCAGTTCCCCGGGCGCTGATGATGCACCTCTCTGATTCAGAGAGGTTGGGTTAAATGCGTAATGAATACATTCAGTTGTACAGCTGACTAGGTGTCCCCCTTTACATGGGGGATGTTTCTGACAGAACACCGCCAGATAAGGACATCGGTGAATCGCCTGCTTTAACTCTCACGCGTGTCTCTAACCACTTCCTCATCCTCACATTGTATCAGATGAGTAGTCAGCCGGTGGTTATTCTGAGAGCAGAAACTATGTTAATGTATTTACAGCTGCAACATGTAACCTTTTGGACCAAAATCACATAGAAATGTGAGTTATAGATCTGTCATTCTCATTGAAAGCAAGTCTAAGAAGCGCTAGATCTGATGTATTTGCGCTATTTCTATTAAGTTCTGTCATCTTTTACACCAGATTCAAACAGTAGAAAATACAACATTGGTTCTGGAAAATATATTTCACCGCAGTTTAAATGGTGCAATGATTTTCTACACTATAATTTCTTGTTTTGTCACAAATTAGGTCGACTTTGGGGACCTGCATAGTGCATCAAATGAAACCATAACTCATACTGTCCAGGCCACTGATAAAAATATCACTGGTCTACGGTCAGCAGTAACACTGATACACAATAACCCTCACACTGATCTGAGATCAGCAGTTACACTGAAACACAATAACCCTCACACTGGTCTGAGATCAGAAGTAACACTGATACACAATAACCCTCACACTGGTCTGAGATCAGAAGTAACACTGATACAGAATAGCCCTCACACTGGTCTGAGATCAGAAGTAACACTGATACAGAATAGCCCTCACACTGATCTGAGATCAGCAGTTACACTGAAACACAATAACCCTCACACTGGTCTGAGATCAGAAGTAACACTGATACACAATAACCCTCACACTGATCTGAGATCAGCAGTTACACTGAAACAGAATAGCCCTCACACTGGTCTGAGATCAGAAGTTACACTGATACTATTAACCCTCACACTGGTCTGAGATCAGCAGTAACACTTGATACAGAATAACCCTCACACTGGTCTGAAATCAGTGACCTAATGTGTTTGACAGTGGCTTTGGTCTAAGTCGGTACCCTATTCCCTATATAGAGCACTACTCTTGGCTACCCCCCCCCCGTGGGTTTGGTGAAAAGTAGTGCACCATATAGGGAATGGGGTACTGTTAGGGACTCAGCCTTAGTCTGAGGTATAGTCGAGTGTATAAGTAGATCATTAACACCGTGGATCAGTGAATGGTTGTAGAATGACTCACTAGGAGTGTTATGACTGTGTGTGTCACCGTCTGTGTGCTTGTGTCACTGTGTCTGAACGTGCACGCGCATGTGTTTGTGTGTGCGTGTGCCAGGGTGTATATGTGTGTGCATCAATGTGTGCCAGTGTGTGTGAGTCAAGCACGTAATGTGTCTGAAATAACAGTCTGTCTATTTCAACACGTCTGTGTTTCTCTCTCTATTTTCACTCTCTCCGTCCCCCTTTCTGATTTTAAAAACAAACATCCTCTCCTCTCCTCTCCTACTCTCTTCCCCTCCTCCACTCCTCCCTATGACATCATGTGTTTGTGTTTTCTGGCGTTAGGTCTGGGTCAACCAACAGCAACCAACAACAACATTTACTTTGTAGATAACTCACTTGCCCGTAGATAAAAAATGTAAAACATTTTTATGTGATGTTACTTTCATAAAAACTTTGTACTGTCAATTTACAGGTAATTGTCAAAATAAAGGAAACACCAACATAAAGTGTCTAAATAGGGTGCTGGGGCACCACGAGCCAGAACAGCTTCAAAGCACCTTGACATAGATTCTACAAGTGTCTGGAACTCTATTGGAGGGATGCGACAACATTCTTCCACAATAAATGTGGTGTTTTGTTGATGGGGGTGGATAACACTGTCTCAGGCACCGCTCCAGAGTCTCCCATAGGTGTTCAGTTGGGTTGCGATCTGGTGACTGAGGCGGTCATGGCATAAGGTTTACAAACCATTCAGTGACCCCTCGTGTCCATGAGAAAGGGGACATTGTCATCCTATGGTGGCATAGCCATTGTAGCCAAAATTATGGGCAAAATAATGACATTTTATACATGACCCTAAGCATGATGGGATGTTAATTGTTGAATTAACTCAGGAACCACAGCTGTGTGGAAGCACCTGCTTTCAATACACTGTTCCCCTCCCTCATTTACTCAAGTTTATTTTATTTTGTCAGTTGCCTTTATATGCAATCTGTTTATCTAAAATGTGTATTCCAAAGGTCTACAATTTTGTTACTATTCTTATTAATCTCTCTCTCTCTCTTTCTCTCTCTCTCTCTCCCCCCTCTCTCTCTCTCTCTCTCTCTCTCTCTCTCTCTCTCTCTCTCTCCCTCCCTCCCTCTCCTCCTCTCTCTCTCTCTCTCTCTCTCTCTCTCTCTCTCTCTCTCTCTCTCTCTCTCTCTCTCTCTCTCTCTCTCTCTCTCTCTCTCTCTCTCTCTCTCTCTCTCTCTCTCTCTCTCTCTCTCTCTCTCTCTCTCTCTCTCTCTCTCTCTCTCTCTCACCCCCCCCTCACTCTCTCCCCCCGCCTCTCTCTCAAGGCTGCCAGAGGAAACTGCTGTATAATGATAACAGATTCCGAGACAATGGGCTCGAGACACACACACACACGAGGACCAGTTTAGCTCATAGGTCATGGGGTCTGGTCTGCACGGCTGATAGGCCTTTATTTATCAAATATGGAACAACCAGGAAATACCAAGCACTTTTCTGAGCGCTTAAAAAAAATGGCTCCCAGAAAATCCCTTGACGTCTTAGTCCTGTAGTCTGGATGTCTTCTGGACGTTGAGTTAGCTGGGTAGTCAGTGGGATTTGACTGTAATGTCTTTGTTATGATTTCATAACTGATAACAATGATAATCCTAACTCCAGATTGATTCATGGATTCAGGTGTGCTTGAGGCGAGGCTGAGACACCTGGTCCTGAGCTGGAACAAAAGCATAAGACCAGGATCAAAGAACAGTGGGTTGGATTATCTTACATAATATACCAGTCTTCACATATCCCAAAGTTCAAAGGTCACCTCCTGAAGGTAAAAGGGAACCATAATAGAAGGTCATTGGAAGTTCATCTGAAGGTCATCTGAAAACAAGACCAGCAGGCTGCATGGGGACCATTGGGCTTTTGAAGGACTAGAGTGTTTGGCCCACCAATGGAATGAGCCCGGTACAATAGAATCTGGACGACCAAAGTGCATTGTTGGTTTGTCTAGCCTGAGGTCTGTGTCCAAAACCTTAGTGAGGGAAACTTCACTTTGTAGACTGTCCCAAAATCTGCCTTCATGTACATATCTGCCTCAAATACCTTGTACCTCTGCACACAGATATGGGTACTCCCTGTATATAGCTCCATTCTGGTGCATGTTACTATTTTCATTGTTATTATAATTGCTTAACTCTGCATCATTGGGAAGGGCACGTAAGCAAGCATTTCACGGTTAAGTCCACACCCATTGTGTTCGACACGTGAGAAATAAAATATGATTTTGATTGATTTCGACTTGATTTGATCTAGAAGACATAAAATGCTCCGTTGTAAGACATGTGTAGACAACATGGATGTGGTCTACACAGGAGGGACATGTCTGGGGAAGCCCCTTCATGTAGTGAGACCTCAGGTGCATTGTGCAATATGGCTTCTGTGTATCAACCTTGTGTTGCTGGAGCAACACACGAAGGGTAGAAGAACCAGTGATTTATCACAATCCAACGCAGAGCAAGGCACTTAACCCTAATTGCTCCTGTAAATTGCTCTGGAAAAGGGTGTCTGTTAAATGACTCAAATGGAAATGTAATCCAGCCAGGTCCTGGACTAAAAACCGTGTTCTACAGAGATGTAGTTTTAAATCTAGGACTATGCAAAATGTGTGTCTGGGAAACTGGCCCTTTGAGTTAGTTTTGAGTTGGATGCCTACTGTAGTCACATAGCCAGATTATTGTATGCACAGTATGTATGTATGTATGTATGTATGTATGTATGTATGTATGTATGTATGTATGTATGTATGTATGTATGTATGTATGTATGTATGTATGTATGTATGTATGTATGTATGTATGTATGTATGTATGTATGTATGTATGTATGTATGTATGTATGTATGTATGTATGTATGTATGTATGTATGTATGTATGTATGTATGTATGTATAGTAAGTGACATAGATTATTGCATGAATTGAGGCCTACTCTAGTAATATAGATTATTGTATGTGTTGAGGCCTACTGTAGTAATATAGATTATTGTATGTGTTGAGGCCTACTGTAGTAATATAGATTATTGTATGTGTTGAGGCCTACTGTAGTAATATAGATTATTGTATGTGTTGAGGCCTACTCTAGTAATATAGATTATTGTATGTGTTGAGGCCTACTGTAGTAATATAGATTATTGTATGTGTTGAGGCCTACTGTAGTAATATAGATTATTGTATGTGTTGAGGCCTACTGTAGTAATATAGATTATTGTATGTGTTGAGGCCTACTCTAGTAATATAGATTATTGTATGTGTTGAAGCCTACTCTAGTAATATAGATTATTGTATGTGTTGAGGCCTACTCTAGTAATATAGATTATTGTATGTGTTGAGGCCTACTGTAGTAATATAGATTATTGTATGTGTTGAGGCCTACTCTAGTAATATAGATTATTGTATGTGTTGAAGCCTACTGTAGTAATATAGATTATTGTATGTGTTGAGGCCTACTCTAGTAATATAGATTATTGTATGTGTTGAGGCCTACTGTAGGTGACATAGATTATTGTATGTGTTTGAGGCCTACTGTAGGTGACATAGATTATTGTATGTGTTGAGGCCTACTGTAGGTGACATAGATTATTGTATGTGTTGAGGCCTACTGTAGTAATATTGATTATTGTATGTGTTGAGGCCTACTGTAGTGATATAGATTATTGTATGTGTTGAGGCCTACTGTAGTAATATAGATTATTGTATGTGTTGAGGCCTACTGTAGTAATATAGATTATTGTATGTGTTGAGGCCTACTGTAGTAATATAGATTATTGTATGTGTTGAGGCCTACTGTAGTAATATAGATTAGTGTATGTGTTGAGGCCTACTGTAGGTGACATAGATTATTGTATGTATTGAGGCCTACTGTAGTAATATAGATTATTGTATGTGTTGAGGCCTACTGTAGTAATATAGATTATTGTATGTGTTGAGGCCTACTGTAGTAATATAGATTATTGTATGTGTTGAGGCCTACTCTAGTAATATAGATTATTGTATGTGTTGAGACCTACTGTAGTAATATAGATTATTGTATGTGTTGAGGCCTACTCTAGTAATATAGATTATTGTATGTGTTGAGACCTACTGTAGTAATATAGATTATTGTATGTGTTGAGGCCTACTCTAGTAATATAGATTATTGTAGGAATTGAGGCCTACTGTAGGTGACATAGATTATTGTATGTGTTGAGGCCTACTGTAGGTGACATAGATTATTGTATGTGTTGAGGCCTACTGTAGGTGACATAGATTATTGTATGTGTTGAGGCCTACTGTAGGTGACATAGATTATTGTATGTGTTGAGGCCTACTGTAGTAATATTGATTATTGTATGTGTTGAGGCCTACTGTAGTGATATAGATTATTGTATGTGTTGAGGCCTACTGTAGTAATATAGATTATTGTATGTGTTGAGGCCTACTGTAGTAATATAGATTATTGTATGTGTTGAGGCCTACTGTAGTAATATAGATTATTGTATGTGTTGAGGCCTACTGTAGTAATATAGATTAGTGTATGTGTTGAGGCCTACTGTAGGTGACATAGATTATTGTATGTGTTGAGACCTACTGTATTAATATAGATTATTGTATGAATTGAGGCCTACTGTAGGTGACATAGATTATTGTATGTATTGAGGCCTACTCTAGTAATATAGATTATTGTAGGAATTGAGGCCTACTCTAGTAATATAGATTATTGTATGTGTTGAGGCCTACTGTAGTAATATAGATTATTGTAGGAATTGAGGCCTACTGTAGTAATATAGATTATTGTATGTGTTGAGGCCTACTGTAGGTGACATAGATTATTGTATGTATTGAGGCCTTCTCTAGTAATATATATTATTGTAGGAATTGAGGCCTACTGTAGTAATATAGATTATTGTAAGTGTTGAGGCCTACTGTAGTAATATAGATTATTGTAAGTGTTGAGGCCTACTGTAGTAATATAGATTATTGTATGTGTTGAGGCCTACTGTAGGTGACATAGATTATTGAATGTATTGAGGCCTACTCTAGTAATATAGATTATTGTAGGAATTGAGGCCTACTGTAGTAATATAGATTATTGTATGTGTTGAGGCCTACTGTAGTAATATAGATTATTGTATGTATTAAGACCTACTCTAGTAATATAGATTATTGTAGGAATTGAGGCCTACTCTAGTAATATAGATTATTGTATGTGTTGAGGCCTACTCTAGTAATATAGATTATTGTAGGAATTGAGGCCTACTGTAGGTGACATAGATTATTGTATGTGTTGAGGCCTACTGTAGGTGACATAGATTATTGTATGTGTTAAGGCCTACTGTAGGTGACATAGATTATTGTATGTGTTGAGGCCTACTGTAGGTGACATAGATTATTGTATGTGTTGAGGCCTACTCTAGTAATATAGATTATTGTAGGAATTGAGGCCTACTCTAGTAATATAGATTATTGTAGGAATTGAGGCCTACTCTAGTAATATAGATTATTGTATGTGTAATGATTATTGTAGCCTACTGTAGTAATATAGATTATTGTAGGAATGTTGAGGCCTACTGTAGTAATATAGATTATTGTAGTGTTGAGGCCTACTGTAGTAATATAGATTATTGTAGGAATTGAGGCCTACTGTAGTAATATAGATTATTGTAGGAATTGAGGCCTACTGTAGTAATATAGATTATGTGTGTTGAGGCCTACTGTAGTAATATAGATTATTGTAGGAATTGAGGCCTACTGTAGTAATATAGATTATTGTATGTGTTGAGGCCTACTGTAGTAATATAGACTATTGTATGTGTTGAGGCCTACTGTAGTAATATAGATTATTGTAGGAATTGAGGCCTACTGTAGTAATATAGATTATTGTATGTGTTGAGGCCTACTGTAGTAATATAGATTATTGTATGTGTTGAGGCCTACTGTAGTAATATAGATTATTGTATGTGTTGAGGCCTACTGTAGTAATATAGATTATTGTAGGAATTGAGGCCTACTGTAGTAATATAGATTATTGTATGTGTTGAGGCCTACTGTAGTAATATAGATTATTGTAGGAATTGAGGCCTACTGTAGTAATATAGATTATTGTATGTGTTGAGGCCTACTGTAGTAATATAGATTATTGTATGTGTTGAGGCCTACTGTAGTAATATAGATTATTGTAGGAATTGAGGCCTACTGTAGTAATATAGATTATTGTATGTGTTGAGGCCTACTGTAGTAATATAGATTATTGTAGGAATTGAGGCCTACTGTAGTAATATAGATTATTGTATGTGTTGAGGCCTACTGTAGTAATATAGATTATTGTATGTGTTGAGGCCTACTGTAGGTGACATAGATTATTGTATGTATTGAGCCCTTCTCTAATAATATATATTATTGTAGGAATTGAGGCCTACTGTAGTAATATAGATTATTGTAAGTGTTGAGGCCTACTGTAGTAATATAGATTATTGTAAGTGTTGAGGCCTACTGTAGTAATATAGATTATTGTATGTGTTGAGGCCTACTGTAGGTGACATAGATTATTGAATGTATTGAGGCCTACTCTAGTAATATAGATTATTGTAGGAATTGAGGCCTACTGTAGTAATATAGATTATTGTATGTGTTGAGGCCTACTGTAGGTGACATAGATTATTGAATGTATTGAGGCCTACTCTAGTAATATAGATTATTGTAGGAATTGAGGCCTACTGTAGTAATATAGATTATTGTATGTGTTGAGGCCTACTGTAGGTGACATAGATTATTGTATGTATTGAGGCCTACTGTAGTAATATAGATTATTGTAAGTGTTGAGGCCTACTGTAGGTGACATAGATTATTGTATGTGTTGAGGCCTACTCTAGTAATATAGATTATTGTAGGAATTGAGGGCTACTGTAGGTGACATAGATTATTGAATGTATTGAGGCCTACTTTAGTAATATAGATTATTGTATTTGTTGAGGCCTACTGTAATAATATAGATTATTGTATGTGTTGAGGCCTACTGTAGTAATATAGATTATTGTATGTATTAAGATCTACTCTAGTAATATAGATTATTGTAGGAATTGAGGCCTACTCTAGTAATATAGATTATTGTATGTGTTGAGGCCTACTGTAGGTGACATAGATTATTGTATGTATTGAGCCCTTCTCTAGTAATATATATTATTGTAGGAATTGAGGCCTACTGTAGTAATATAGATTATTGTAAGTGTTGAGGCCTACTGTAGTAATATAGATTATTGTAAGTGTTGAGGCCTACTGTAGTAATATAGATTATTGTATGTGTTGAGGCCTACTGTAGGTGACATAGATTATTGAATGTATTGAGGCCTACTCTAGTAATATAGATTATTGTAGGAATTGAGGCCTACTGTAGTAATATAGATTATTGTATGTGTTGAGGCCTACTGTAGGTGACATAGATTATTGTATGTATTGAGGCCTACTCTAGTAATATAGATTATTGTAGGAATTGAGGCCTACTGTAGTAATATAGATTATTGTAAGTGTTGAGGCCTACTGTAGGTGACATAGATTATTGTATGTGTTGAGGCCTACTCTAGTAATATAGATTATTGTAGGAATTGAGGGCTACTGTAGGTGACATAGATTATTGAATGTATTGAGGCCTACTGTAGTAATATAGATTATTGTATTTGTTGAGGCCTACTGTAGTAATATAGATTATTGTATGTGTTGAGGCCTACTGTAGTAATATAGATTATTGTATGTATTAAGATCTACTCTAGTAATATAGATTATTGTAGGAATTGAGGCCTACTCTAGTAATATAGATCATTGTATGTGTTGAGGCCTACTGTAGTAATATAGATTATTGTAGGAATTGAGGCCTACTGTAGTAATATAGATTATTGTATGTGTTGAGGCCTACTGTAGTAATATAGATTATTGTATGTGTTGAGGCCTACTGTAGGTGACATAGATTATTGTATGTATTGAGGCCTTCTCTAGTAATATAGATTATTGTATGTGTTGAGGCCTACTGTAGGTAGGTAACATAGATTATTGTATGTATTGAGGCCTACTGTAGGTGACATAGATTATTGTATGTATTGAGGCCTACTCTAGTAATATAGATTATTGTAGGAATTGAGGCCTACTGTAGTAATATAGATTATTGTAAGTGTTGAGGCCTACTGTAGTAATATAGATTATTGTAAGTGTTGAGGCCTACTGTAGTAATATAGATTATTGTATGTGTTGAGGCCTACTGTAGGTGACATAGATTATTGAATGTATTGAGGCCTACTCTAGTAATATAGATTATTGTAGGAATTGAGGCCTACTGTAGTAATATAGATTATTGTAAGTGTTGAGGCCTACTGTAGGTTACATAGATTATTGTATGTGTTGAGGCCTACTCTAGTAATATAGATTATTGTAGGAATTGAGGCCTACTGTAGTAATATAGATTATTGTATGTGTTGAGGCCTACTGTAGGTGACATAGATTATTGTATGTATTGAGGCCTACTGTAGTAATATAGATTATTGTATGTGTTGAGGCCTACTGTAGTAATATAGATTATTGTATGTGTTGAGGCCTACTGTAGTAATATAGATTATTGTATGTGTTGAGGCCTACTGTAGTAATATAGATTATTGTATGTATTGAGACCTACTCTAGTAATATAGATTATTGTATTTGTTGAGGCCTACTGTAGTAATATAGATTATTGTATGTGTTGAGGCCTACTGTAGTAATATAGATTATTGTATGTATTGAGACCTACTCTAGTAATATAGATTATTGTAGGAATTGAGGCCTACTCTAGTAATATAGATTATTGTATGTGTTGAGGCCTACTCTAGTAATATAGATTATTGTAGGAATTGAGGCCTACTGTAGGTGACATAGATTATTGTATGTGTTGAGGCCTACTGTAGTTGACATAGATTATTGTATGTGTTGAGGCCTACTGTAGGTGACATAGATTATTGTATGTGTTGAGGCCTACTGTAGGTGACATAGATTATTGTATTTGTTGAGGCCTACTGTAGTAATATTGATTATTGTATGTGTTGAGGCCTACTGTAGTAATATAGATTATTGTATGTGTTGAGGCCTACTGTAGTAATATAGATTATTGTATGTGTTGAGGCATACTGTAGTAATATAGATTATTGTATGTGTTGAGGCCTACTGTAGTAATATAGATTATTGTATGTGTTGAGGCCTACTGTAGTAATATAGATTATTGTATGTGTTGAGGCCTACTGTAGGTGACATAGATTATTGTATGTGTTGAGACCTACTGTATTAATATAGATTATTGTATGAATTGAGGCCTACTGTAGGTGACATAGATTATTGTATGTATTGAGGCCTACTCTAGTAATATAGATTATTGTAGGAATTGAGGCCTACTCTAGTAATATAGATTATTGTATGTGTTGAGGCCTACTGTAGTAATATAGATTATTGTAGGAATTGAGGCCTACTGTAGTAATATAGATTATTGTATGTGTTGAGGCCTACTCTAGTAATATAGATTATTGTAAGTGTTGAGGCCTGCTGTAGTAATATAGATTATTGTATGTGTTGAGGCCTACTGTAGGTGACATAGATTATTGTATGTGTTGAGGCCTACTCTAGTAATATAGATTATTGTAGGAATTGAGGCCTACTGTAGTAATATAGATTATTGTATGTGTTGATGCCTACTGTAGGTGACATAGATTATTGTATGTATTGAGGCCTACTGTAGTAATATAGATTATTGTATGTGTTGAGGCCTACTGTAGTAATATAGATTATTGTATGTGTTGAGGCCTACTGTAGTAATATAGATTATTGTATGTGTTGAGGCCTACTGTAGGTGACATAGCTTATTGTATGTGTTGAGGTCTACTGTAGGTGACATAGATTATTGTATGTGTTGAGGCCTACTGTAGGTGACATAGATTATTGTACGTGTTGAGGCCTACTGTAGGTGACATAGATTATTGTATGTATTGAGGCCTACTCTAGTAATATAGATTATTGTATGTGTTGAGGCCTACTGTAGTAATATAGATTATTGTAGGAATTGAGGCCTACTGTAGTAATATAGATTATTGTATGTGTTGAGGCCTACTCTAGTAATATAGATTATTGTATGTGTTGAGGCCTACTCTAGTAATATAGATTATTGTAGGAATTGAGGCCTACTGTAGTAATATAGATTATTGTATGTGTTGAGGCCTACTGTAGTAATATAGATTATTGTATGTGTTGAGGCCTACTGTAGTAATATAGATTATTGTATGTGTTGAGGCCTACTGTAGGTGACATAGATTATTGTATGTATTGAGGCCTACTCTAGTAATATAGATTATTGTAGGAATTGAGGCCTACTCTAGTAATATAGATTATTGTAAGTGTTGAGGCCTACTGTAGGTGACATAGATTAGATTATTGTATGTATTGAGGCCTACTCTAGTAATATAGATTATTGTATGTGTTGAGGCCTACTGTAGTAATATAGATTATTGTATGTATTGAGGCCTACTGTAGGTGACATAGATTATTGTATGTATTGAGGCCTACTCTAGTAATATAGATTATTGTATGTGTTGAGGCCTACTGTAGGTGACATAGATTATTGTATGTATTGAGGCCTACTCTAGTAATATGATTATTGTATGTGTTGAGGCCTACTGTAGTAATATAGATTATTGTAGGTATTGAGGCCTACTGTAGTAATATAGATTATTGTATGTGTTGAGGCCTACTGTAGGTGACATAGATTATTGTATGTGTTGAGGCCTACTGTAGGTGACATAGATTATTGTATGTGTTGAGGCCTACTGTAGGTGACATAGATTATTGTATGTGTTGAGGCCTACTGTAGGTGACATAGATTATTGTATGTGTTGAGGCCTACTGTAGGTGACATAGATTATTGTATGTGTTGAGGCCTACTGTAGGTGACATAGATTATTGTATGTGTTGAGGCCTACTGTAGGTGACATAGATTATTGTATGTGTTGAGGCCTACTGTAGGTGACATAGATTATTGTATGTGTTGAGGCCTACTGTAGGTGACATAGATTATTGTATGTGTTGAGGCCTACTGTAGGTGACATAGATTATTGTATGTGTTGAGGCCTACTGTAGGTGACATAGATTATTGTATGTGTTGAGGCCTACTGTAGGTGACATAGATTATTGTATGTGTTGAGGCCTACTGTAGGTGACATAGATTATTGTATGTGTTGAGGCCTACTGTAGGTGACATAGATTATTGTATGTGTTGAGGCCTACTGTAGGTGACATAGATTATTGTATGTGTTGAGGCCTCCTGTAGTAATATAGATTATTGTACGTGTTGAGGTCTACTGTAGGTGAAATAGATTATTGTATGTGTTGAGGCCTACTGTAGGTGACATAGATTATTGTATGTGTTGAGGCCTACTGTAGTAATATAGATTATTGTATGTGTTGAGGCCTACTGTAGGTGACATAGATTATTGTATGTGTTGAGGCCTACTGTAGTAATATAGATTATTGTATGTGTTGAGGCCTACTGTAGTAAAATGTGAGTAACCAATTTGGCAAACAGTGACACATTCAATAGAACTAGGGTGATATAATTAAATTAGATAAATTCAGGTCGTACCATCCCCGTTTCATTCCGTTTACTTTAGTTTAACAAATGTTAAACATTTGTTAAACATCGTTGTCACCATATTAGCTAATGTCATAGTCAACATAACTACTCAAACTAACCAAGAATCAATGTGTACAATCACACAGTATAGTGTACAGCAAATAGTTAAGCAGTTAACACACACAGATGCTCCACCGCCCCCCCCCCCCTCCCCCATGATCTTTGATAGGGCTAGGAGCCTTAGAAGAGCCCTAGAAGAGGATGTATACCACAACAATAGCAGAAATCGGTTGGGTTGTTCTGTAGTTCCGACCAGAGAAACCTCTTCAAGGGTAGAAATGGCCCTAATTGTAGTTTATACACATATGAAAGATCTCTTTCAAGATCAAACGTAAATCTCACAACCGTTTTGTTATTATTTTGTTTGAAAATTGAGGAAGAGGAGCAAGAGGAAGAGGAGAGGAAGATGAGGAGGAGGTGGAAGAGGGGAGGAAGGGTAGAGGGAGGAGGTGGAGTGAGGAGTGGGAGGAGGAGGAAGAGTGGAGGAGGAGGTGGAAGAGTGGAGGAAGGGGAGGAGGGTGGGGGGAGAAGGAGGAGAAAAAGGAGGTGGATGATGAGGATGAGGAAAAGGACGAGGAGAGGAAGGGGAGGAGGAGCAGACAGACAAACAGACATTCATTCTTGGCTCTGATAGACTGCTAAGTGACTAACAAGTCCTGAACAATGAAAGTCTTCAACTTAATTCTCTATATCTTTCACCTATTACCAAGCTTTTACACTTTGGGTCAGTGTGTGTGCGCGTGTGTGTGTAGGGGGACGTTTCTAATTGTTTTAAGTTTCTCTGTCATCAGAGTCTAACTATAGCCTATGATGTGCTGCCCTGGCTGAGGGGCAGCACACCCATTACACACACATGGACGCATGTGTGTGTGTGTGTGCTGATGAACAGTTCTAGGTAAGGGCAGTGGAGGATCCCTGGCTAGCATACAGCCTCGCCACTCAGGCTTATATGGTTCAATGGTGACATCATGTGTCCAATAGGCAGAAATACAAGAAACAACAGAGTGGAAATAGTTATGAATCAATGTATTAATAGTTCATCAAATAGTCCATTTATTGTTTGGTTCATTTATTGTCTTACTTTGAGCGTATTTACAACATTATGTTTATACTCTATTGACAATTAACCACAATGTAAGAAATGCACATGTAAAATTTTCTTTAATGCATCTAAAATAGGTAATAATTACAAATGTAATAATAAAACAAGCAATATCATGACACTGAACAATATGGTATTACATAATATAAAATATAAAATGACCAGTAATGACTGACAGCAATACAAAGTAAAACATCATTAATCACATCAGGAGCAACTTGGTCCAAGAGCAAAATATATATAAAAAAACTGTTATCAATATTATCCATATTAATCACTGAGAATGTGATCACAAATCATGAAATTGGTAAAATCACACAGAAAAAGAGCAGAAGCATAAACCAACCCAGTTTTCACCAATATACATAATTATAATTACAAGGTAAGAGAATTCAACTAAAACGTTAAAGTTAAAGTCTGGAAAATATAAGCCTGGAAGGGATGAGAGAGCCAAGCCTATGGGTTCGTAGCCTGGGAGGGATGAGAGAGCCAAGCCTATGGGTTCGTAGCCTGGGAGGGATGAGAGAGCCAAGCCTATGGGTTCGTAGCTTCAACCACACAGCAAACACACACACTGACTGTTAAATGGACTGCTGAATGTACATTTGTTTTAATTTAGCTTTGTTTGCTGTTTTCCATATTATGTCTATCTCTGATAAGATACCCAGGAAAGGGCTGAAAATAGCCCATATTAATATATGTAGCCTTAGAAATAAGGTTCATGAAATCAATAATAGCTACCATCAGATAACATTCATATATTAGCCATTTCTTCGACCCACTTAGCTAATTCATTTGATGATACAGCATTAGCAATACAAGGATCTTGTCATGTTTTGTCTTATATTGTCTTGTCATTTTGCTTTCCCTTCTGTTCGTTTTCCCCCTGCTGGTCTTTTTAGGTTCGTTCCCTTTTTTCTCTCTCCCTTCCTCTCTCTCTTCTCTCTATCGTTCCGTTCCTGCTCCCAGCTGTTCCTATTCCCCTAATCAATCATTTAGTCTTTCCACACCTGTTCCCTATCTTTTCCCCTGATTAGAGTCCCTATTTCTCCCCTTGTTTTCCGTTTCTGTCCTGTCGGATCCTTGTATATTGTTCACCGTGCTGTGTCTTTGTCTCGCCCTGTCGTGTCGTGTTTCCCTCAGATGCTGCGTGGTGAGCAGGTGTCTGAGTCTGCTACGGTCAGTGCCTTCCCGAGGCAACCTACAGTTTATGGTCGAGTCTCCAGTCTGTCCTCGTCATTACGAGTGGAATTGTTTTTTATGCTTTGTTTACCGCTCCGATTTGTCTAGGAGTATTGCATATTTCCTTTACTGGAATAAAGACTCTGTTTTCGCCAAGTCGCTTTTGGGTCCTCATTCACCTGCATAACAGAAGGATCCGACCAAAGAATGGACCCAGCGACTACAGACGCTCGTAACACTGCCGTCGAGATCCAAGGAGCCATGCGCGGCAGACACGAGCAGGAATTGTCTGCTGCTCGTCATGCCGTAGAGAACCTGGCCGCTCAGGTTTCCGACCTCTCTGGACAGTTCCAGAGTCTTCGTCTCGTGCCACCTGTTACTTCCTGGTCTGCCGAGCCTCCGGAACCTAGGGTTAATAACCCACCTTGTTACTCCGGGCAGCCCACGGAGTGCCGCTCCTTTCTCACCCAGTGTGATATTGTGTTCTCTCTCCAACCCAACACATACTCTAGAGAGAGAGCTCGGGTTGCTTACGTCATATCACTCCTTACTGGCCGGGCTCGAGAGTGGGGCACAGCTATCTGGGAGGCAAGGGCTGATTGTTCTAACAATTACCAGAACTTTAAAGAGGAGATGATTCGGGTTTTTGACCGTTCAGTTTTTGGTAGGGAGGCTTCTTGGGCCCTGGCTTCCCTATGCCAAGGTGATCGATCCATAACGGATTACTCTATAGAGTTTCGCACTCTTGCTGCCTCTAGTGACTGGAACGAGCCGGCGCTGCTCGCTCGTTTTCTGGAGGGACTCCACGCAGTGGTTAAAGATGAGATTCTCTCCCGGGAGGTTCCTTCCAGTGTGGACTCTTTGATTGCTCTCGCCATCTGCATAGAACGACGGGTAGATCTTCGTCACCAAGCTCGTGGAAGAGAGCTCGCGTCAACGGTGTTTCCCTGCTCCGCATCGCAACCATCTCCCCCCTCTGGCTCAGAGACTGAGCCCATGCAGCTGGGAGGTATTCGCATCTCGACTAAGGAGAGGGAACGGAGGTTCACCAACCGCCTGTGCCTCTATTGCGGACTTGCTGGACATTTTGTCAATTCATGTCCAGTAAAAGCCAGAGCTCATCAGTAAGCGGAGGGCTACTGGTGAGCGCTACTACTCAGGTCTCTCCATCTAGATCCTGTACTACTATGTCGGTCCATCTACGCTGGACCGGTTCGGGTGCTACATGCAGTGCTTTGATAGACTCTGGGGCTGAGGGTTGTTTTATGGACGAAGCATGGGCTCGGAAACATGACATTCCTTTCAGACAGTTAGACAAGCCTACGCCCATGTTCGCCTTAGATGGTAGTCATCTTCCCAGTATCAGATATGAGACACTACCTTTAACCCTCACAGTATCTGGTAACCACAGTGAGACTATTTCTTTTTTGATTTTTCGTTCACCTTTTACACCTGTTGTTTTGGGTCATCCCTGGCTAGTATGTCATAATCCTTCTATTAATTGGTCTAGTAATTCTATCCTATCCTGGAACGTTTCTTGTCATGTGAAGTGTTTAATGTCTGCCATCCCTCCCGTTTCTTCTGTCCCCACTTCTCAGGAGGAACCTGGCGATTTGACAGGAGTGCCGGAGGAATATCATGATCTGCGCACGGTCTTCAGTCGGTCCCGAGCCAACTCCCTTCCTCCTCACCGGTCGTATGATTGTAGTATTGATCTCCTTCCGGGGACCACTCCTCCTGGGGGTAGACTATACTCTCTGTCGGCTCCCGAACGTAAGGCTCTCGAGGATTATTTGTCTGTGTCTCTTGACGCCGGTACCGTAGTGCCTTCTTCCTCTCCGGCCGGGGCGGGGTTTTTTTTGTTAAGAAGAAGGACGGTACTCTGCGCCCCTGCGTGGATTATCGAGGGCTGAATGACATAACGGTTAAGAATCGTTATCCGCTTCCCCTTATGTCATCAGCCTTCGAGATTCTGCAGGGAGCCAGGTGCTTTACTAAGTTGGACCTTCGTAACGCTTACCATCTCGTGCGCATCAGAGAGGGGGACGAGTGGAAAACGGAGTTTAACACTCCGTTAGGGCATTTTGAGTACCGGGTTCTGCCGTTTGGTCTCGCCAATGCGCCAGCTGTTTTTCAGGCATTAGTTAATGATGTTCTGAGAGACATGCTGAACATCTTTGTTTTTGTCTACCTTGACGATATCCTGATTTTTTCACCGTCACTCGAGATTCATGTTCAGCACGTTCGACGTGTTCTCCAGCGCCTTTTAGAGAATTGTCTCTACGTGAAGGCTGAGAAGTGCTCTTTTCATGTCTCCTCCGTTACTTTTCTCGGTTCTGTTATTTCCGCTGAAGGCATTCAGATGGATTCCGCTAAGGTCCAAGCTGTCAGTGAGTGGCCCGTTCCAAGGTCACGTGTCGAGTTGCAGCGCTTTCTAGGTTTCGCTAATTTCTATCGGCGTTTCATTCGTAATTTCGGTCAAGTTGCTGCCCCTCTCACAGCTCTTACTTCTGTCAAGACGTGTTTTAAGTGGTCCGGTTCCGCCCAGGGAGCTTTTGATCTTCTAAAAACGTTTTACGTCCGCTCCTATCCTCGTTACTCCTGACGTCACTAGACAATTCATTGTCGAGGTTGACGCTTCAGAGGTAGGCGTGGGAGCCATTCTATCCCAGCGCTTCCAGTCTGACGATAAGGTTCATCCTTGCGCTTATTTTTCTCATCGCCTGTCGCCATCTGAACGCAACTATGATGTGGGTAACCGCGAACTGCTCGCCATCCGCTTAGCCCTAGGCGAATGGCGACAGTGGTTGGAGGGGGCGACCGTTCCTTTGTCGTTTGGACAGACCATAAGAACCTTGAGTACATCCGTTCTGCCAAACGACTTAATGCTCGTCAAGCTCGTTGGGCGTTGTTTTTCGCTCGTTTCGAGTTTGTGATTTCTTACCGTCCGGGTAGTAAGAACACCAAGCCTGATGCCTTATCCCGTCTTTTTAGTTCTTCTGTGGCTTCTACTGATCCCGAGGGGATTCTTCCTTATGGGCGTGTTGTCGGGTTGACAGTCTGGGGAATTGAAAGACAGGTTAAGCAAGCACTCACGCACACTGCGTCGCCGCGCGCTTGTCCTAGTAACCTTCTTTTCGTTCCTGTTTCTACTCGTCTGGCTGTTCTTCAGTGGGCTCACTCTGCCAAGTTAGCTGGTCATCCCGGCGTTCGAGGCACTCTTGCCTCTATTCGCCAGCGCTTTTGGTGGCCTACTCAGGAGCGTGACACGTGCCGTTTCGTGGCTGCTTGTTCGGACTGCGCGCAGACTAAGTCAGGTAACTCTCCTCCTGCCGGTCGTCTCAGACCGCTTCCCATTCCTTCTCGACCATGGTCTCACATCGCCCTAGACTTCATTACCGGTCTGCCTTTGTCTGCGGGGAAGACTGTGATTCTTACGGTTGTCGATAGGTTCTCTAAGGCGGCACATTTCATTCCCCTCGCTAAACTTCCTTCCGCTAAGGAGACGGCACAAATCATCATCGAGAATGTGTTCAGAATTCATGGCCTCCCGTTAGACGCCGTTTCAGACAGAGGCCCGCAATTCACGTCACAGTTTTGGAGGGAGTTCTGTCGTTTGATTGGTGCGTCCGTCAGTCTCTCTTCCGGGTTTCATCCCCAGTCTAACGGTCAAGCAGAGAGGGCCAATCAGACGATTGGTCGCATACTACGCAGCCTTTCTTTCAGAAACCCTGTGTCTTGGGCAGAACAGCTCACCTGGGCAGAATACGCTCACAACTCGCTTCCTTCGTCTGCTACCGGGTTATCTCCGTTTCAGAGTAGTCTGGGTTACCAGCCTCCTCTGTTCTCATCCCAGCTTGCCGAGTCCAGCGTTCCCTCCGCTCAAGCGTTTGTCCAACGTTGTGAGCGCACCTGGAGGAGGGTGAGGTCTGCACTTTGCCGTTACAGGGCACAGACTGTGAGAGCCGCCAATAAACGTAGGATTAAGAGTCCTAGGTATTGTTGCGGCCAGAGAGTGTGGCTTTCCACTCGCAACCTTCCTCTTACGACAGCTTCTCGTAAGTTGACTCCGCGGTTCATTGGTCCGTTCCGTGTCTCCCAGGTCGTCAATCCTGTCGCTGTGCGACTGCTTCTTCCGCGACATCTTCGTCGCGTCCATCCTGTCTTCCATGTCTCCTGTGTCAAGCCCTTTCTTCGCACCCCGTTCGTCTTCCCTCCCCCCTCCCGTCCTTGTCGAGCGCACCTATTTACAAGGTACGTAGGATCATGGACATGCGTTCTCGGGGACGGGGTCACCAATACTTAGTGGATTGGGAGGGTTACGGTCCTGAGGAGAGGAGTTGGGTTCCGTCTCGGGACGTGCTGGACCGTTCACTGATTGATGATTTCCTCCGTTGCCGCCAGGATTCCTCCTCGAGTGCGCCAGGAGGCGCTCGGTGAGTGGGGGGTACTGTCATGTTTTGTCTTATATTGTCTTGTCATTTTGCTTTCCCTTCTGTTCGTTTTCCCCCTGCTGGTCTTTTTTAGGTTCGTTCCCTTTTTCTCTCTCCCCTTCCTCTCTCTCTTCTCTCTATCGTTCCGTTCCTGCTCCCAGCTGTTCCTATTCCCCTAATCAATCATTTAGTCTTTCCACACCTGTTCCCTATCTTTTCCCCTGATTAGAGTCCCTATTTCTCCCCTTGTTTTCCGTTTCTGTCCTGTCGGATCCTTGTATATTGTTCACCGTGCTGTGTCTTTGTCTCGCCCTGTCGTGTCGTGTTTCCCTCAGATGCTGCGTGGTGAGCAGGTGTCTGAGTCTGCTACGGTCAGTGCCTTCCCGAGGCAACCTACAGTTTATGGTCGAGTCTCCAGTCTGTCCTCGTCATTACGAGTGGAATTGTTTTTTATGCTTTGTTTACCGCTCCGATTTGTCTAGGAGTATTGCATATTTCCTTTACTGGAATAAAGACTCTGTTTTCGCCAAGTCGCTTTTGGGTCCTCATTCACCTGCATAACAGATCTAGCATCTATAGAAGAGACAGGGATGCTTATGGGGGAGGTGTTGCTGTATATATTCAGAGCCACATCCCTGTAATGCTTAGAGAAGATCATATGTCAAGTGTTGTGGTTGCAGGTTCACTTGGCTCATCTAAAGCCTTTTCTTTTGGGGTGTTTTTACAGGCCACCAAGTGCTAACAGTCAGTATCTAAATAATATCTAACAGTCAGTATCTAAATAATATCTAACAGTCAGTATCTAAATAATATCTAACAGTCAGTATCTAAATAATATCTAACAGTCAGTATCTAAATAATATCTAACAGTCAGTATCTAAATAATATCTAACAGTCAGTATCTAAATAATATCTAACAGTCAGTATCTAAATAATATCTAACAGTCAGTATCTAAATAATATCTAACAGTCAGTATCTAAATAATATCTAACAGTCAGTATCTAAATAATATCTAACAGTCAGTATCTAAATAATATCTAACAGTCAGTATCTAAATAATATCTAACAGTCAGTATCTAAATAATATCTAACAGTCAGTATCTAAATATATCTAACAGTCAGTATCTAAATAATATCTAACAGTCAGTATCTAAATAATATCTAACAGTCTAGATGGTGTATTTGATTTAAACAGAGAGGTCTACTTTCTTGGGGACCTGAATATTGACTGGTTTTCATCAAGCTGTCCACTCAAGAGGAAGCTTCTCACTGTAACCAGTGCCTGTAATCTGGTTCAGGTTATTAATCAACCTACCAGGGTGTTTACAAATACTACAGGAACCGGTTCCGGTTGGAGCGAGTGGTCGCATCTGCACTTCGCTCCCACGCTCCCACGGGTAGTATAACTTTTTCATTATATTTCATTATATCACAACGGTTTGATTTGTCTTATCTTAGCAATTTCTTCTCAGCTAGCTACATAGCCGTCTTTGTATCAAAGATAATTGCGTAATTATCGTATTTCGCCGTCCTAACGTAGTCTTCACTAGCCAGCTAGCTAACGTCCACTGATTAGCTGCACTGGAGAAACTATTACACTCAACTGAACGACTTGATTAGTTTAGTGTTAGCTAGCTACATAGCTGTCTTTGCTGTCTTCGTATCATCGTATCCAAGATAATTGTGTTGTTTAGGTTTAGAGTGTGTAGTCTTAGAGTGATTATCTTAATTTACCGAGGTTAGCTAGCCATTTACCGAGGTTAGCTAGCCAGCTATTTGTCGTCCTTAACGTAGGTGACTCTGCTAGCTAGCCAACGCTAGCCAACGTCTTCTGTATAGAACTCAACTACCCGGTCGCATTCACAGGTAGTATCACATTTTCACTTCATTTCATTACAGTACAACGGTTTGATTTGTTTGATCGTAGCTAGCTACTTAGCTAGCTACATAGCCGTCTTTGTATCAAAGATAATTGTGTAGTCTAGAGCGATTTTCTAGGTTCGCTAGCCATCTATTGTCGTTCTTTTAACGCAACGTAACGTAAACAACACTGCTAGCTAGCCTGCTAGCCCCCGAATAGCAACACTGCAGAAACTATTACACTCAACGGAACGACTTGATTAGTGTAGTGTCAACAACGCACCCACTGCCAGCTGGCCTACTTCAGCAGTACTGTATCATTTTAATCATTTTAGTCAATATGATTCTTGCTACGTAGCTTAACTTTCTGAACATTCGAGACGTGTAGTCCACTTGTCATTCCAATCTCCTTTGCATTAGCGTAGCCTCTTCTGTAGCCTGTCAACTATGTGTCTGTTTATCCCTGTTCTCTCCTCTCTGCACAGACCATACAAACGCTCCTCACCGCGTGGCCGCGGCCATCCTACTCTGGTGGTCCCAGCGCGCACGACCCACGTGGAGTTCCAGGTCTCCGGTAGCCTCTGGAACTGCCAATCTGCGGTCAACAAGGCAGAGTTCATCTCAGCCTATGCCTCCCTCCAGTCCCTCGACTTCTTGGCACTGACGGAAACATGGATCACCACAGACAACACTGCTACTCCTACTGCTCTCTCTTCGTCCGCCCACGTGTTCTCGCACACCCCGAGAGCGTCTGGTCAGCGGGGTGGTGGCACCGGGATCCTCATCTCTCCCAAGTGGTCATTCTCTCTTTCTCCCCTTACCCATCTGTCTATCGCCTCCTTTGAATTCCATGCTGTCACAGTTACTAGCCCTTTCAAGCTTAACATCCTTATCATTTATCGCCCTCCAGGTTCCCTCGGAGAGTTCATCAATGAGCTTGATGCCTTGATAAGCTCCTTTCCTGAGGACGGCTCACCTCTCACAGTTCTGGGCGACTTTAACCTCCCCACGTCTACCTTTGACTCTTTCCTCTCTACCTCCTTCTTTCCACTCCTCTCCTCTTTTGACCTCACCCTCTCACCTTCCCCCCCTACTCACAAGGCAGGCAATACGCTCGACCTCATCTTTACTAGATGCTGTTCTTCCACTAACCTCATTGCAACTCCCCTCCAAGTCTCCGACCACTGCCTTGTATCCTTTTCCCTCTCGCTCTCATCCAACACCTCCCACACTGCCCCTACTCGGATGGTATCGCGCCGTCCCAACCTTCGCTCTCTCTCCCCCGCTACTCTCTCCTCTTCCATCCTATCATCTCTTCCCTCCGCTCAAACCTTCTCCCACCTATCTCCTGATTCTGCCTCCTCAACCCTCCTCTCCTCCCTCTCTGCATCCCTTGACTCTCTATGTCCCCTATCCTCCAGGCCGGCTCGGTCCTCCCCTCCCGCTCCGTGGCTCGATGACTCATTGCGAGCTCACAGAACAGGGCTCCGGGCAGCCGAGCGGAAATGGAGGAAAACTCGCCTCCCTGCGGACCTGGCATCCTTTCACTCCCTCCTCTCTACATTTTCCTCCTCTGTCTCTGCTGCTAAAGCCACTTTCTACCACGCTAAATTCCAAGCATCTGCCTCTAACCCTAGGAAGCTCTTTGCCACCTTCTCCTCCCTCCTGAATCCTCCGCCCCCTCCCCCTCCTCCCTCTCTGCAGATGACTTCGTCAACCATTTTGAAAAGAAGGTCGACGACATCCGATCCTCGTTTGCTAAGTCAAACGACACCGCTGGTTCTGCTCACACTGCCCTACCCTGTGCTCTGACCTCTTTCTCCCCTCTCTCTCCAGATGAAATCTCGCGTCTTGTGACGGCCGGCCGCCCAACAACCTGCCCGCTTGACCCTATCCCCTCCTCTCTTCTCCAGACCATTTCTGGAGACCTTCTCCCTTACCTCACCTCGCTCATCAACTCATCCCTGACCGCTGGCTACGTCCCTTCCGTCTTCAAGAGAGCGAGTGTTGCACCCCTTCTGAAAAAACCTACACTCGATCCCTCGATCCCTCCGATGTCAACAATTACAGACCAGTATCCCTTCTTTCTTTTCTCTCCAAAACTCTTGAACGTGCCGTCCTTGGCCAGCTCTCCCGCTATCTCTCTCTGAATGACCTTCTTGATCCAAATCAGTCAGGTTTCAAGACTAGTCATTCAACTGAGACTGCTCTCCTCTGTATCACGGAGGCGCTCCGCACTGCTAAAGCTAACTCTCTCTCCTCTGCTCTCATCCTTCTAGATCTATCGGCTGCCTTCGATACTGTGAACCATCAGATCCTCCTCTCCACCCTCTCCGAGTTGGGCATCTCCGGCGCGGCCCACGCTTGGATTGCGTCCTACCTGACAGGTCGTTCCTACCAGGTGGCGTGGCGAGAATCTGTCTCCTCACCACGCGCTCTCACCACTGGTGTCCCCAGGGCTCTGTTCTTGGCCCTCTCCTATTCTCGCTATACACCAAGTCACTTGGCTCTGTCATAACCTCACATGGTCTCTCTTATCATTGCTATGCAGACGACACACAATTAATCTTCTCCTTTCCCCCTTCTGATGACCAGGTGGCGAATCGCATCTCTGCATGTCTGGCAGACATATCAGTGTGGATGACGGATCACCACCTCAAGCTGAACCTCGGCAAGACGGAGCTGCTCTTCCTCCCGGGGAAGGACTGCCCGTTCCATGATCTCGCCATCACGGTTGACAACTCCATTGTGTCCTCCTCCCAGAGCGCCAAGAACCTTGGCGTGATCCTGGACAACACCCTGTCGTTCTCAACCAACATCAAGGCGGTGGCCCGTTCCTGTAGGTTCATGCTCTACAACATCCGCAGAGTACGACCCTGCCTCACACAGGAAGCGGCGCAGGTCCTCATCCAGGCACTTGTCATCTCCCGTCTGGATTACTGCAACTCGCTGTTGGCTGGGCTCCCTGCCTGTGCCATTAAACCCCTTCAACTCATCCAGAACGCCGCAGCCCGTCTGGTGTTCAACCTTCCCAAGTTCTCTCACGTCACCCCGCTCCTCCTCTCTCCACTGGCTTCCAGTTGAAGCTCGCATCCGCTACAAGACCATGGTGCTTGCCTACGGAGCTGTGAGGGGAACGGCACCTCAGTACCTCCAGGCTCTGATCAGGCCCTACACCCAAACAAGGGCACTGCGTTCATCCACCTCTGGCCTGCTCGCCTCCCTACCACTGAGGAAGTACAGCTCCCGCTCAGCCCAGTCAAAACTGTTCGCTGCCCTGGCCCCTCAATGGTGGA
>NW_025748701.1:15000-31706 GCF_021184085.1 Oncorhynchus gorbuscha
GGATCTGTCCCCGGTCACCTTGGCAACACAGAATAACTGTGGCTGGGATCTGTCCCCGGTCACCTTGGCAACACAGAATAACCGTGGCTGGTATCTGTCCCCGGTCACCTTGGCAACACAGAATAACTAACAGCTAGCACATCACACACACACACACACACACACACACACACACACACACACACACACACACACACACACACACACACACACACACACACACACACACACACACACACACACACACACACACACACACAATCATCATCATCATCATTACGGTTGGAAAATACGAAGTGAGGAAGAGACATTCCATCCAGGAAGTGAAAATGGACCATCACTTTGTTATTGACCTCAACTAGAAACTCAGTTATACAAATAAATAACATCATTTATAAAGTCCTCCACAGACAGAGAGACAGCCATAACTGTCTCTGGTATCTGTCCCCGGTCACCTTGGCAACACAGAATATCTGTGGCTGGTATCTGTCCCCGGTCACCTTGGCAACACAGAATAACTGTGGCTGGGATCTGTCCCCGGTCACCTTGGCAACACAGAATAACTGTGGCTGGGATCTGTCCCCGGTCACCTTGGCAACACAGAATAACTGTGGCTGGGATCTGTCCCCGGTTACCTTGGCAACACAGAATAACTGTGGCTGGGATCTGTCCCCGGTCACCTTGGCAACACAGAATAACTGTGGCTGGGATCTGTCCCCGGTCACCTTGGCAACACAGAATAACTGTGGCTGGGATCTGTCCCCGGTCACCTTGGCAACACAGAATAACTGTGGCTGGGATCTGTCCCCGGTCACCTTGGCAACACAGAATAACTGTGGCTGGGATCTGTCCCCGGTCACCTTGGCAACACAGAATAACTGTGGCTGGGATCTGTCCCCGGTCACCTTGGCAACACAGAATAACCGTGGCTGGTATCTGTCCCCGGTCACCTTGGCAACACAGAATAACTAACAGCTAGCACATACACACACACACACACACACACACACACACACACACACACACACACACACACACACACACACACACACACACACACACACACACACACACACACACACACACACACACACACACACACACACACACACACACAGCTGTGTGTTGCTAGTTAACAACGTGTTGCTAAATCAGACCCGGGGAAGAAGGAGTGGGGAGGACACATGATTATGGTAATGTGACTGGCACAAATGCATACGCACAAGAGAAGATCCTCTCACACACGCTCCCTCTCTCACACACAGGCCATGCTGATCACTGACAAGTGCTGACAGTCTGTCTCTCAGTGCAGAGATGAGGAGGAGAAGCCAGACACTCTCTCGCCGTTTCAATTTGAAATTCAATTTCACTCATCTCGACCCGAGCAGCAACACCCCTCTGTTATTCACTGTGATTCATCAGAGGTGGATGAATCAGAATGTTCTCTATCTCTTCTCCATCACATTCTACCCCTGGCCTGGGTCAGAAGGACCAGCATGGTACAGTAGAACCAGCATGGTGCAGTAGAACCAGCATGGTAGCATGGTGCAGTAGAACCAGCATGGTGCAGTAGAACCAGCATGGTACAGTAGAACCAGCATGGTAGCATGGTGCAGTAGAACCAGCATGGTAGCATGGTGCAGTTGAACCAGTATGGTAGCATGGTGCAGTAGAACCAGCATGGTGCAGTAGGACCTGCATGGTACAGTAGAACCAGCATGGTACAGTAGAACCAGCATGGTAGCATGGTATAGTAGTACCAACATGGTGCAGTAGAACCAGTACGGTACAGTAGAACCAGCATGGTGCAGTAGAACCAGCATGGTGTAGTTGAACCAGTATGGTAGCATGGTGCAGTAGAACCAGCATGGTAGCATGGTATAGTAGTACCAGCATGGTGCAGTAGAACCAGTATGGTACAGTAGAACCAGCATGGTACAGTAGAACCAGCATGGTAGCATGGTACAGTAGAACCAGTATTGTACAGTAGAACCAGTATGGTTGCATGGTGCAGTTGAACGAGCATGGTAGCATGGTACAGTAGAACCAGCATGGTAGCATGGTGCAGTAGAACCAGCATGGTACAGTAGAACCAGCATGGTAGCATGGTGCAGTTGAACCAGCATGGTGGCATGGTGCAGTGAGACCAGCGTAATGGTATGGTGCAGTAGAACCAACATGGTACAGTGAGACCAGCATGGTGGCATGGATTACGGATTGAACCAGCATGGCGCATAGTACAGTAGGCTCAACATGGTCGCATGGTGCAGTTAATGAACCAGCATGGTAGCATGGTGCAGTTAGACCAGCATGGTGGCATGGTACAGTAGAGACCAGCATGGTAGCATGGTGCAGTAGAACCAGCATGGTGCAGTAGTACCAGCATGGTAGCATGGTGCAATAGAACCAACATGGTGCAGTAGAACCAGCATGGTGCAGTGAGGAACCAGCATGGTAGCATGGTGCAGTGAGAACCAGTTAGCTCGGCCAGCATGGTGCAGAAACCAGTATGGTAGCATGGGTGGAAACCAGCATGCACAGTAGGACCATAAGCGGTACAGTAGAACCAGCATGGTGATGAGACCAGCATGGTGATGGTATAGTAGTACCAGCATGGTGCAGAACCATGGTGCAGCAGAACCAGCATGGTGCAGTAGAACCAGCATGGTGTTGCAACCAGAACCAGCATGGTGCAGTGGAGACCAGCATGGTAGCATGGTATAGTAGTACCAGCATGGTGCAGTAGAACCAGTATGGTACAGTAGAACCCAGCACAGCAGTAGGAACCAGCATGGTGTAGTTGAACCAGTATGGTAGCATGGTGCAGTAGAACCAGCATGGTAGCATGGGTATAGTAGTACCAGCATGGTGCAGTAGAACCAGTAGCATGGTACAGTAGAACCAGCATGGTACAGTAGAACCAGCATGGTACAGTAGAACCAGCATGGTAGCATTGGTACAGTAGAACCAGCATGGTAGCATGGTACAGTAGAACCAGGCATTGTACAGTAGAACCAGTATGGTTGCATGGTGCAGTTGAATCCAGCATGGTAGCATGGTACAGTAGAACCAGCATGGTAGCATGGTGCAGTAGAACCAGCATGGTAGCAGTAGGAACAGCATGGTAGCATGGTGCAGTTGAACCAGCATGGTAGCATGGTACAGAACCAGCATGGTAGCATGCAGGAGACAGCATGGTGCAGTAGGCCACCAGCATGGTGCAGTGCAGTTGAACCAACGTGGTAGCATGGTGCAGTTGAACTCAGTATTGTACAGTAGAACCAGTATGGTAGCATGGTGCAGTTGAGCCAGCATGATAGCATGGTGCAGTAGAACCATCATGGTAGCATGGTGCAGTAGAACCAGCATGGTACAGTAGAACCAGCATGGTAGCATGGTGCAATTGAACCAGCATGGTAGCATGGTACAGTAGAACCAGCATGGTAGCATGGTAGTTGAACCAGCATGGTAGCATGGTGCAGTTGAACCAGCATGGTAGCATGGCAGTAGAACCAGTATTGTGCAGTTGAACCAGTATGGTAGCATGGTGCAGTTGAACGAGCATGGTAGCATGGTGCAGTTGAACCAGCATGGTAGCATGGTGCAGTAGAACCAGCATGGTAGCATGGTAGATTGAACCAGCATGGTAGCATGGTTCAGTTGAACCAGCATGAGCATGGTACAGTAGAACCAGCATGGTGCAGTTGAACCAGCATGGTAGCATGGTGCAATAAGTCAGCATGGTGCAGTTGAACCAGCATGGTGCAGTTGAACCAGCATGGTAGCATGGTGCAATAGAACCAGCATGGTGCAGTTGAACCAGCATGGTAGCATGGTAAGTAGAACCAGCATGGTGCAGTTGAACCAGCATGGTAGCATGGTGCAATAGAACCAGCATGGTGCAGTTGAACCAGCATGGTAGCATGGTGCAGTAGAACCAGCATGGTAGCATGGTGCAATAGAACCAGCATGGTGCAGTAGAACCAGCATGGTGCAGTAGTACCAGCATGGTAGCATGGTGCAATAGAACCAGCATGGTGCAGTAGAACCAGCATGGTGCAGTAGTACCAGCATTGTAGCATGGTGCAGTAGCACCAGCATGGTGCAGTAGAACCAGCATGGTGCAGTAGTACCAGCATGGTACAGTAGAACCAGCATGGTAGCATGGAAGTAAAACCAGCATGTGGTAGCATGGTGCAGTAGTACCAGCATGGTGCAGTGAACCAGCATGGTGCAGTTGAACCAGCATGGTGCAGTTGAACCAGCATGGTAGCATGGTACAGTAGAACCAGCATGGTGCAGTTGAACCAGCATGGTAGCATGGTGCAATGGGAACCAGCATGGTGCAGTTGAACCAGCATGGTAGCATGGTGCAGTTGAACCAGCATGGTAGCATGGTGCAATGAGAACCAGCATGGTAGCATGGTGCAGTTGAACCAACATGGTAGCATGGTACAGTAGAACCAGCATGGTGCAGTTGAACCAGCATGGTAGCATGGTGCAATAGAACCAGCATGGTGCAGTTGAACCAGCATGGTAGCATGGTGCAGTTGAACCAGCATGGTAGCATGGTGCAATAGAACCAGCAGGTGCAGTTGAACCAGCATGGTAGCATGGTGCAGTAAGTACCCGCATGGTAGCATGGTGCAATAGAACCAGCATGGTGCAGTAGAACCAGCATGGTGCAGTAGTACCAGCATGGTAGCATGGTGCAGTAGCACCAGCATGGTGCAGTAGAACCAGCATGGTGCAGTAGTACCAGCATGGTAGTATGGTGTAGAACCAGCATGGTGCAGTTGACCAGCATGGTAGCATGGTGCAGTAGAACCAGCATGGTGCAGTAAACCAGCATGGTACAGTTGAACCAGCATGGTGCAGTAGAACCAGCATGGTGCAGTAGTACCAGCATGGTACAGTAGAACCAGCATGGTAGCATGGTACAGTAAAACCAGCATGGTAGCATGGTGCAGTAGTACCAGCATGGTGCAGTAGAACCAGCATGGTGCAGTTGAACCAGCATGGTGCTGAACCAGCATGGTAGTTGAACCAGCATGGTGCAGTTAGTGTATGGTGCAGTAGTACCAGCATGGTAGCATGGTGCAGTTGAACCAGCATGGTGCAGTAGTACCAGCATGGTACTATGGTGCAGTAGAACCAGCATGGTGCAGTAGTACCAGCATGGTAGCATGGTGCAATAGAACCAGCATGGTGCAGTAGAACCAGCATGGTGCAGTAGAACCAGCATGGTGCAGTAGAACCAGCATGGTAGCATGGTGCAGTAGAACCAGCATGGTGCAGTAGAACCAGCATGGTGCAATAGAACCAGCATGGTACAGTAGAACCAGCATGGTAGCATGGTGCAGTAGACCCAGCATGGTGCAGTTGAACCAGCATGGTGCAGTTGAACCAGCATGGTGCAGTTGAACCAGCATGGTGGCATGGTTGAACCAGCATGGTAGCATGGTGCAGTAGAACCAGCATGGTGGTACCAGCATGGTGCATGGTGCAGTTGAACCAGCATAGTAGCATGGTACAGTAAGAACCAGTATTGTACAGTAGAACCAGTATGGTAGCATGGTGCAGTTGAACGAGCATGGTAGCATGGTACAGTAGAACCATCATGGTAGCATGGTGCAGTAGAACCAGCATGGTACAGTAGAACCAGCATGGTAGCATGGTGCAGTTGAACCAGCATGGTAGCATGGTGCAGTAGAACCAGCATGGTAGCATGGTGCAGTTGAACCCGCATGGTAGCATGGTGCAGTTGAACCAGCATGGTAGCATGGTGCAGTAGAACCAGCATGGTAGCATGGTGCAGTTGAACCAGCATGGTAGCATGGTGCAGTAGAACCAGCATGGTAGCATGGTGCAGTTGAACCAGCATGGTAGCATGGTTCAGTTGAACCAGCATGGTAGCATGGTACAGTAGAACCAGCATGGTGCAGTTGAACCAGCATGGTAGCATGGTGCAATAGAACCAGCATGGTGCAGTTGAACCAGCATGGTGCAGTTGAACCAGCATGGTAGCATGGTGCAATAGAACCAGCATGGTAGCATGGTGCAGTTGAACCAGCATGGTAGCATGGTACAGTAGAACCAGCATGGTGCAGTTGAACCAGCATGGTAGCATGGTGCAATAGAACCAGCATGGTGCAGTTGAACCAGCATGGTAGCATGGTGCAGTTGAACCAGCATGGTAGCATGGTGCAATAGAACCAGCATGGTGCAGTTGAACCAGCATGGTAGCATGGTGCAGTAGTACCCGCATGGTAGCATGGTGCAATAGAACCAGCATGGTGCAGTAGAACCAGCATGGTGCAGTAGTACCAGCATGGTAGCATGGTGCAGTAGCACCAGCATGGTGCAGTAGAACCAGCATGGTGCAGTAGTACCAGCATGGTACAGTAGAACCAGCATGGTAGCATGGTACAGTAAAACCAGCATGGTAGCATGGTGCAGTAGTACCAGCATGGTGCAGTAGAACCAGCATGGTGCAGTTGAACCAGCATGGTGCAGTTGAACCAGCATGGTGCAGTTGAACCAGCATGGTGCAGTTGAACCAGCATGGTGCAGTTGAACCAGCATGGTAGCATGGTACAGTAGAACCAGCATGGTGCAGTTGAACCAGCATGGTAGCATGGTGCAATAGAACCAGCATGGTGCAGTTGAACCAGCATGGTAGCATGGTGCAGTTGAACCAGCATGGTAGCATGGTGCAATAGAACCAGCATGGTAGCATGGTGCAGTTGAACCAGCATGGTAGCATGGTACAGTAGAACCAGCATGGTGCAGTTGAACCAGCATGGTAGCATGGTGCAATAGAACCAGCATGGTGCAGTTGAACCAGCATGGTAGCATGGTGCAGTTGAACCAGCATGGTAGCATGGTGCAATAGAACCAGCATGGTGCAGTTGAACCAGCATGGTAGCATGGTGCAGTAGTACCCGCATGGTAGCATGGTGCAATAGAACCAGCATGGTGCAGTAGTACCAGCATGGTAGCATGGTGCAGTAGCACCAGCATGGTGCAGTAGAACCAGCATGGTGCAGTAGTACCAGCATGGTAGTATGGTGTAGAACCAGCATGGTGCAGTTGACCAGCATGGTAGCATGGTGCAGTAGAACCAGCATGGTGCAGTAGAACCAGCATGGTACAGTTGAACCAGCATGGTGCAGTAGAACCAGCATGGTGCAGTAGTACCAGCATGGTACAGTAGAACCAGCATGGTAGCATGGTACAGTAAAACCAGCATGGTAGCATGGTGCAGTAGTACCAGCATGGTGCAGTAGAACCAGCATGGTGCAGTAGAACCAGCATGGTGCAGTTGAACCAGCATGGTGCAGTTGAACCAGCATGGTGCAGTAGTACCAGCATGGTAGCATGGTGCAGTTGAACCAGCATGGTGCAGTAGTACCAGCATGGTACTATGGTGCAGTAGAACCAGCATGGTGCAGTAGTACCAGCATGGTAGCATGGTGCAATAGAACCAGCATGGTGCAGTAGAACCAGCATGGTGCAGTAGAACCAGCATGGTAGCATGGTGCAGTAGAGAACCAGCATGGTGCAATAGAACCAGCATGGTGCAATAGAACCAGCATGGTACAGTAGAACCAGCATGGTAGCATGGGTGCAGTAGACCCAGCATGGTGCAGTTGAACCAGCATGGTGCAGTTGAACCAGCATGGTGCAGTTGAATAGCATGGTAGCATGGTGCGAGTAGAACCAGCATGGTAGCACAGTAGAGTCATAACCCTGTGGAAAGCAGGTACAGTAGAGGTCATAACCCGTGGAAAGCAGGTACAGTAGAGGTCATAACCCCGTGGAAAGCAGGTACAGTAGAGGTCATAACCCCGTGGAAAGCAGGTACAGTAGAGGTCATAACACCGTGGAAACCAGGAATGTCCACCATATTGCTAAAGGTTCAACCAACATCCATTCCTACAACACAACCGGGTCAAATACCTAAATCCAGTCCCACGTTGGAGTTCAGCCTAGTCGGGGTGTAGTTTCGGGGGATGCTGTTCCGGGTCACTTGGGTGAGGGGCACCTGCAGGGTGAGGGGCACCTGCAGGGTGATGTCCACCGAGGCAGTCTTCTGGCGGACCAGAGCATTGGTCGGGTGGAGGAACTGGGCGTACGATACCGTCTGGGGAGGAGGTCAATCAATCAATCAATCAATCAATCACTCACTCAATCAATCAATCAATCAATAAGTCATACAGGAGATGGATGTTCAACGCCACGAGGAAGAAAACAAGTGATATGAACAACAGCACAGTCTAGCGTAGCACAGTAAAACAACACAGTCTAGCGTAGCACAGTAAAACAGCACAGTCTAGCGTAGCACAGTAAAACAACACAGTCTAGCGTAGCACAGAAAAACAGCACAGTCTAGCGTAGCTGAAAAACAGCACAGTCTAGCGTAGCACAGAAAAACAGCACAGTCTAGCGTATGAAAAACAGCACAGTCTAGCGTAGTACAGTAAAACAGCACAGTCTAGCGTAGCACAGTAAAACAGCACAGTCTAGCGTGCACCACAGAAAAACAGCACAGTCTAGCGTAGCACAGAAAAACAGCACAGTCTAGCGTAGCACAGAAAAACAGCACAGTCTGGCGTAGCACAGTAAAACAGCACAGTCTAGCTAGCACAGTAAAACAACACAGTCTAGCGTAGCACAGTAAAACAGCACAGTCTAGCGTAGCACAGTAAAACAGCACAGTCTAGCGTAGCACAGAAAAACAGCACAGTCTAGCGTAGCACAGAAAAACAGCACAGTCTAGCATAGCACAGAAAAACAGCACAGTCTAGCGTAGCACAGTAAAACAGCAGTCTAGCGTAGTACAGTAAAACAGCACAGTCTAGCGTAGCACAGTAAAACAGCACAGTCTGGCATTAGCACAGTAAAACAGCCCAGTCTAGCGTAGCACAGTAAAAACAGCACAGTCTAGCGTAGCACAGTAAAACAACACAGTCTGGCTTAGCACAGTAAAACAACACAGTCTAGCGTAGCTGGTAAACAACACAGTCTACAGCGTGGCACAGTAAGCAGCACAGTCTAGCGTGGCACAGTAAAACAGCACAGTCTAGCGTAACTACAGTAAAACAGCACAGTCTAGCGTAGCACAGTAAAACAGCACAGTCTAGCGTAGCACAGTAAAACAGCACAGTGCGAAACAGCACAGTCTAGCGTAGCACAGTAAAACAGCACAGTGCGAAACAGCACAGTCTAGCGTAGCACAGTAAAACAGCACAGTGCGAAACAGCATGGTGCAGTATAGTTCCTAACCCTGTGGACTGATATTGGGGCGGAGGTAGCCATCATTACAATTAGCCAGGGGCACACTCCAACTCTCAGACATCATTACAGATAGCCAGGGGCTCCAACTCTCAGACATCATTACAGATAGCCAGGGGCTCCAACTCTCAGACATCATTACAGATCATGGGCTTACATAATTGACAAAAAAAGCATGTGTTTAGTGAGTCCTCCAGATTAGAGGCAGTAGGGACGACCAGGGATGTTCTCTGTTTAGTGAGTCCTCCAGATCAGAGGCAGTAGGGATGACCAGGGATGTTCTCTGTTTAGTGAGTCCTCCAGATTAGAGGCAGTAGGGATGGCCAGGGATGTTCTCTGTTTAGTGAGTCCTCCAGATCAGAGGCAGTAGGGATGACCAGGGATGTTCTCTGTTTAGTGAGTCCTCCAGATCAGAGGCAGTAGGGATGACCAGGGATGTTCTCTGTTTAGTGAGTCCTCCAGATCAGAGGCAGTAGGGATGACCAGGGATGTTCTCTGTTTAGTGAGTCCTCCAGATCAGAGGCAGTAGGGATGGCCAGGGATGTTCTCTGTTTAGTGAGTCCTCCAGATCACAGGCAGAAGGGATGGCCAGGGATGTTCTCTGTTTAGTGAGTCCTCCAGATCACAGGCAGAAGGGATGGCCAGGGATGTTCTCTTTTAAATGAGTCCTCCAGATCAGAGGCAGTAGATCACCAGGGATGTTCTCTTGATAAGTGTGTAAAATTCCTGTCCTGCTAAGCATTCAAAATGTAGCGAGTACTTTTAGGTGTCAGGGAAAACGTATGGAGTAAAAATTACATAATTGTCTTTAGGAATAGTAAAGTAAAAGTTGTCAAAAATATAAATAGTTAAGTAGAGGTACCCCCAAAAACGACTTAAGTAGTAGTCCTTTAAATGTACTTTACACCACTGAGTAAAAAAGGGTTCCTATGGTCCCAAATAACACCTTATTCTCTATATAGTCCAGTATGAGGAATAGAGAGTTTGGGACAGGCTATCTGTTAAGGCTACTCTAGCCCCTGCAATATAATCTAGGACTACTCTAGTTTTGGGGGCACCCCCTAGAATATAATCTAAGACATCTCTAGTTTTGGGGGCACCCCTAGAATATAATCTAAGACATCTCTAGTTTTGGAGGCACCCCCCCCTAGAATATATAATCTAAGACATCTCTAGTTTTGGGGGCACCCCCTGCAATATAATCTAAGACATCTCTAGTTTTGGGGCACCCCCCTAGAATATAATCTAAGACATCTCTAGTTTTGCCCCCTAGAATATAATCTAAGACTACTCTAGTTTTGGGGCACCCCCACTAGAATATAATCTAGGACATTCTCTAGTTTTGGGCACCCCCTGCAATATAATCTAAGACATCTCTAGTTTTGGGGGCACCCCCATGCAATAATCTAAGACATCTTAGTTTGGGGCACCCCCCGCCCCCCTGGAATATATTCTAAGACATCTCTAGTTTGGGGCACCCCCCTGCAATATAATCTAAGACATCTTCTAGTTTTGGGGCACCCCTGCAATATAATCTAAGACATCTCTAGTTTTGGGGGCACCCCCTGCAATATAATCTAAGACATCTCTAGTTTTGGAGGCACCCCCCTAGAATATAATCTAAGACATCTCTAGTTTTGGTGGCACCCCCTGCAATATAATCTAAGACATCTCTAGTTTTGGGGGCACCCCCTGCAATATAATCTAAGACATCTCTAGTTTTGCCCCCCTAGAATATAATCTAAGACTACTCTAGTTTTGGGGCACCCCCCACTAGAATATAATCTAAGACATCTCTAGTTTTGGGGCACCCCATGCAATATAATCTAAGACATCTCTAGTTTGGGGGCACCCCGCCCCCCTGGAATATATTCTAAGACATCTCTAGTTTTGGGGGCACCCCCTGCAATATAATCTAAGACATCTCTAGTTTTGGGGGCACCCCCCCTGCAATATAATCTAAGACATCTCTAGTTTTGGGGCACCCCCTGCAATATAATCTAAGACATCTCTAGTTTTGAGGCACCCCCCTAGAATATAATCTAAGACATCTCTAGTTTTGGAGGCACCCCCCTAGAATATAATCTAAGACATCTCTAGTTTTGGTGGCACCCCCTGCAATATAATCTAAGACATTCTAGTTTTGGGGCACCCCCTGCAATATAATCTAAGACATCTCTCTAGTTTTGGGGCACCCCTGCAATATAATCTAAGACATCTCTAGTTTTGGGGCACCCCCAGAATATAATCTAAGACATCTCTAGTTTTGGGGCACCCCCTGCAATATAATCTAAGACATCTCTAGTTTTGGGGCAGCCCCCTAGAATATACTCTAAGACATCTCTAGTTTTGGGGGCAACCCCTCCCCTGCAATATAATCTAGGACATCTCTAGTTTTGGGGCACCCCCTGCAATATAATCTAAGACATCTCTAGTTTTGGGGCAACCCCTGGAATATAATCTAAGACATCTGGTTTGAGGGCACCCCCTGGAATATAATCTAAGACATCTCTAGTTTTGGGGCACCCCCTGGAATATAATCTAAGACATCTCTAGTTTTGAGGGCAGCCCCCTAGAATATACTCTTAAGACATCTCTAGTTTGGGGCAACCCCCTCCCCTGCAATATAATCTAGGACATCTCTAGTTTTGGGCACCCCCTAGAATATAATCTAAGACATCTCTAGTTTTGGGGGCACCCCTGCAATATAATCTAAGACATCTCTGGTTTGGGGCACCCCTGCAAGATAATCTAAGACATCTCTAGTTTTGGGGCACCCCCTGGAATATAATCTAAGACATCTCTAGTTTGGGGCACCCCCTGCAATATAATCTAAGACATCTCTAGTTTTGGGGCAACCCCTGGAATATAATCTAAGACATCTCTAGTTTTGGGGGCACCCCCTGGAATATAATCTAAGACATCTCTAGTTTTGGGGGCACCCCCTGGAATATAATCTAAGACATCTCTAGTTTTGGGGGCTGCCCCCTGGAATATAATCTAAGACATCTCTGGTTTAGGGGCACCCCCCCCTGAATATAACGAAGACATCTCTAGTTTTGGGGGCCCCCCCCCTGGAATATAATCTAAGACATCTCTAGTTTGGGGGCACCCCCTGGAATATAATCTAAGACATCTCTAGTTTTGGGGCACCCCCTGGAATATAATCTAAGACATCTCTAGTTTGAGGCAGCCCCCCTAGAATATACTCTAAGACATCTCTAGTTTTGGGGGCAACCCCCTCCCCCTGCAATATAATCTAGGACATCTCTAGTTTTGGGGGCACCCCCCTGCAATATAATCTAAGACATCTCTAGTTTTGGTGCACCCCCCCTGCAATATAATCTAAGACATCTCTAGTTTTGGGGGCACCCCCCTAGAATATAATCTAAGACATCTCTAGTTTGGGGCACCCCCCCCCTGCAATATAATCTAAGACATCTCTAGTTTTGGGGGCACCCCCCCTGCAAGATAATCTAAGACATCTCTAGTTTTGGGGGCACCCCCCCTGGAATATAATCTAAGACATCTCTAGTTTTGGGGCACCCCCTGCAATATAATCTAAGACATCTCTAGTTTGGGGGCAGCCCCCTGGAATATAATCTAAGACATCTCTAGTTTTGGGGCACCCCCTGGAATATAATCTAAGACATCTCTAGTTTTGGGGGCACCCCTGGTGATAATCTAAGACATCTCTAGTTTTGGGGCACCCCCTGGAATATAATCTAAGACATCTCTAGTTTTGGGGCACCCCCTGGAATATAATCTAAGACATCTCTAGTTTTGGGGCACCCCCCCCCCCCCTGCAATATAATCTAAGACATCTCTAGTTTTGGCCCCCTCCCTGCAATATAATCTAAGACATCTCTAGTTTGGGCACCCCCCTGGAATATAATCTAAGACATCTCTAGTTTTGGGGGCACCCCCCTGGAATATAATCTAAGACATCTCTAGTTTTGCACACCCCTAGAATATAATCTAAGACATCTCTAGTTTTGGGGCACCCCTGCAATATAATCTAAGACATCTCTCTAGTTTTGGGGCACCCCCTGCAATATAATCTAAGACATCTCTAGTTTTGGGGGCACCCCTGGAATATAATCTAAGACATCTCTAGTTTTGGGGCACCCCCTGCAATATAATCTAAGACATCTCTAGTTTTGGGGGCACCCCCCTGGAATATAATCTAAGACATCTCTAGTTTTGGGGCACCCCCTGGAATATAATCTAAGACATCTCTAGTTTTGGGGGCACCCCCTAGAATATAATCTAAGACATCTCTAGTTTTGGGGGCACCACCCCCTGGAATATAATCTAAGACATCTCTAGTTTTGGGGCACCCCCCTGGAATATAATCTAAGACATCTCTAGTTTTGGGGGCACCCCCTAGAATATAATCTAAGACATCTCTAGTTTTGGGGCACCCCCCTGCAATATAATCTAAGACATCTCTAGTTTTGGGGCACCCCCCTGCAATATAATCTAAGACATCTCTAGTTTTGGGGGCACCCCCTGCAATATAATCTAAGACATCTCTAGTTTTGGAGGCACCCCCTAGAATATAATGTAAGACATCTCTAGTTTTGGAGGCACCCCCTAGAATATAATTTAAGACATCTCTAGTTTTGGGGGCACCCCCTAGAATATAATCTAAGACATCTCTAGTTTTGGTGGCACCCCCTAGAATATAATCTAAGACATCTCTAGTTTTGGGGCACCCCCTGCAATATAATCTAAGACATCTCTAGTTTTGGGGGCACCCCCTGCAATATAATCTAAGACATCTCTAGTTTTGGGGCACCCCCCTGCAATATAATCTAAGACATCTCTAGTTTTGGGGTACCCCCTGCAATATAATCTAAGACATCTCTAGTTTTGGGGGCACCCCCTCCAATATAATCTAAGACATCTCTAGTTTTGGGGGCACCCCCCTGCAATATAATCTAAGACATCTCTAGTTTTGGGGGCACCCCCTGCAAGATAATCTAAGACATCTCTAGTTTTGGGGCACCCCCTGGAATATAATCTAAGACATCTCTAGTTTTGGGGCACCCCCTGCAATATAATCTAAGACATCTCTAGTTTTGGGGGCAACCCCTGGAATATAATCTAAGACATCTCTAGTTTTGGGGGCACCCCCTGGAATATAATCTAAGACATCTCTAGTTTTGGGGGCACCCCCTGGAATATAATCTAAGACATCTCTAGTTTTGGGGGCACCCCCCTGGAATATAATCTAAGACATCTCTAGTTTTGGGGCACCCCCTGGAATATAATCTAAGACATCTCTAGTTTTGGGGGCACCCCCCTGCAATATAATCTAAGACATCTCTAGTTTTGGGCCCCCCTCCCTGCAATATAATCTAAGAAATCTCTAGTTTTGGGGGCACCCCCTGGAATATAATCTAAGACATCTCTAGTTTTGGGGCACCCCCTGGAATATAATCTAAGACATCTCTAGTTTTGGGGGCACCCCCTAGAATATAATCTAAGACATCTCTAGTTTTGGGGGCACCCCCTGCAATATAATCTAAGACATCTCTAGTTTTGGGGGCACCCCTGGAATATAATCTAAGACATCTCTAGTTTTGGGGCACCCCCTGCAATATAATCTAAGACATCTCTAGTTTTGGGGGCACCCCCCTGGAATATAATCTAAGACATCTCTAGTTTTGGGGGCACCCCCTGGAATATAATCTAAGACATCTCTAGTTTTGGGGCACCCCCTAGAATATAATCTAAGACATCTCTAGTTTTGGGGCACCACCCCCCTGGAATATAATCTAAGACATCTCTAGTTTTGGGGCACCCCCCTGGAATATAATCTAAGACATCTCTAGTTTTGGGGGCACCCCCCTAGAATATAATCTAAGACATCTCTAGTTTTGGGGGCACCCCCCTGCAATATAATCTAAGACATCTCTAGTTTTGGGGCACCCCCCTGCAATATAATCTAAGACATCTCTAGTTTTGGGGGCACCCCCCCTGCAATATAATCTAAGACATCTCTAGTTTTGGAGGCACCCCCCTAGAATATAATGTAAGACATCTCTAGTTTTGGAGGCACCCCCCTAGAATATAATTTAAGACATCTCTAGTTTTGGGGGCACCCCCCCTAGAATATAATCTAAGACATCTCTAGTTTTGGTGGCACCCCCCCTAGAATATAATCTAAGACATCTCTAGTTTTGGGGGCACCCCCCCTGCAATATAATCTAAGACATCTCTAGTTTTGGGGGCACCTCCCTGCAATATAATCTAAGACATCTCTAGTTTTGGGGCACCCCCCTGCAATATAATCTAAGACATCTCTAGTTTTGGGGGTACCCCCTGCAATATAATCTAAGACATCTCTAGTTTTGGGGGCACCCCCCTCCAATATAATCTAAGACATCTCTAGTTTTGGGGCACCCCCTAGAATATAATCTAAGACATCTCTAGTTTTGGGGGCAACCCCCCTGCAATATAATCTAGGACATCTCTAGTTTTGGGGCACCCCTGCAATATAATCTAAGACATCTCTAGTTTTGGGGGCACCCCTGCAATATAATCTAAGACATCTCTAGTTTTGGGGCAGCCCCCTAGAATATACTCTAAGACATCTCTAGTTTTGGGGGCAACCCCCCCTGCAATATAATCTAGGACATCTCTAGTTTTGGGGCACCCCCTGCAATATAATCTAAGACATCTCTAGTTTTGGGGCACCCCCTGGAATATAATCTAAGACATCTCTAGCTTTGGGGCACCCCCTGCAATATAATCTAAGACATCTCTAGTTTTGGGGCACCCCCTGGAATATAATCTAAGACATCTCTAGTTTTGGGGCACCCCCCTGCAATATAATCTAAGACATCTCTAGTTTTGGGGCACCCCCTGGAATATAATCTAAGACATCTCTAGTTTTGGGGCACCCCCTGGAATATAATCTAAGACATCTCTAGTTTTGGGGGCACCCCTGGAATATAATCTAAGACATCTCTAGTTTTGGGGGCACCCCTGGAATATAATCTAAGACATCTCTAGTTTTGGGGGCACTCCCTGCAATATAATCTAAGACATCTCTAGTTTTGGGGCACTCCCCTGGAATATAATCTAAGACATCTCTAGTTTTGGGGGCACCCCCTGGAATATAATCTAAGACATCTCTAGTTTTGGGGCACCCCCTAGAATATAATCTAAGACATCTCTAGTTTTGGGGGCACCCCCTGCAATATAATCTAAGACATCTCTAGTTTTGGGGGCACCCCCTGCAATATAATCTAAGACATCTCTAGTTTTGGGGCACCCCCTGCTATATAATCTAAGACATCTCTAGTTTTGGGGCACCCCCCTGCAATATAATCTAAGACATCTCTAGTTTTGGCCCCCCTACAATATAATCTAAGACATCTCTAGTTTTGGGGCACCCC
>NW_025748702.1:0-31704 GCF_021184085.1 Oncorhynchus gorbuscha
GGAGCAGGGAGCAGGGAGCAGAGAGCAGGGAGCAGGAGAGCAGGGAGCAGGGAGCAGGGAGCAGAGAGCAGAGAGCAGAGAGCAGGGAGCAGGGAGCAGGGAGCAGAGAGCAGGGAGCAGAGAGCAGAGAGCAGGGAGCAGGGAGCAGGGAGCAGAGAGCAGGGAGCAGAGAGCAGGGAGCAGGGAGCAGAGAGCAGGGAGCAGAGAGCAGGGAGCAGGGAGCAGAGAGCAGGGAGCAGAGAGCAGAGAGCAGGGAGCAGGGAGCAGAGAGCAGGGAGCAGAGAGCAGGGAGCAGGGAGCAGAGAGCAGGGAGCAGGGAGCAGAGAGCAGAGAGCAGGGAGCAGGGAGCAGAGAGCAGAGAGCAGGGAGCAGGGAGCAGAGAGCAGGGAGCAGAGAGCAGGGAGCAGAGAGCAGAGAGCAGGGAGCAGAGAGCAGAGAGCAGAGAGCAGGGAGCAGAGAGCAGAGAGCAGGGAGCAGAGAGCAGAGAGCAGAGAGCAGGGAGCAGAGAGCAGAGAGCAGGGAGCAGGGAGCAGGGAGCAGAGAGCAGAGAGCAGAGAGCAGGGAGCAGGGAGCAGAGAGCAGAGAGCAGGGAGCAGGGAGCAGAGAGCAGAGAGCAGGGAGCAGGGAGCAGGGAGCAGGGAGCAGGGAGCAGAGAGCAGAGAGCAGAGAGCAGGGAGCAGAGAGCAGAGAGCAGGGAGCAGGGAGCAGAGAGCAGAGAGCAGGGAGCAGAGAGCAGAGAGCAGGGAGCAGAGAGCAGGGAGCAGAGAGCAGAGAGCAGGGAGCAGGGAGCGGAGAGCAGAGAGCAGGGAGCAGAGAGCAGAGAGCAGAGAGCAGGGAGCAGGGAGCAGAGAGCAGAGAGCAGAGAGCAGGGAGCAGGGAGCAGAGAGCAGAGAGCAGGGAGCAGGGAGCAGAGAGCAGGGAGCAGGGAGCAGAGAGCAGGGAGCAGAGAGCAGAGAGCAGGGAGCAAGGAGCAGAGAGCAGGGAGCAGGGAGCAGAGAGCAGAGAGCAGGGAGCAGGGAGCAGGGAGCAGAGGCAGGGGCAGAGAGGCAGGGAGCAGAGGCAGGGAGCAGGGGCAGGGGCAGGGACTGGGTTCATGGAGATGAAAAGGACATACACTACGGTGAGTGTCAGGACGGGTGGCTGTTCCTGTTCCTGTTCCCATTCCTGTTCCTGTTCCCGTTCCTGTTCCTGTTCCTGTTCCCGTTCCCGTTCCCGTTCCTGTTCCTGTTCCTGTTCCCGTTCCCGTCCCTGTTCCCATTCCTGTTCCTGTTCCTGTTCCTGTTCCCATTCCTGTTCCTGTTCCCGTTCCTGTTCCTGTTCCTGTTCCTGTTCCCATTCCTGTTCCTGTTCCCGTTCCTGTTCCTGTTCCTGTTCCCGTTCCTGTTCCTGTTCCCGTTCCCATTCCTGTTCCTGTTCCCGTCCCTGTTCCCATTCCTGTTCCCTTTCCCGTTCCCGTTCCTGTTCCTGTTCCCGTTCCCGTTCCCGTTCCCGTTCCTGTTCCCTGTCCCTGTTCCCGTTCCAGTTCCAGTTCCCGTTCCTGTCCCTGTTTGTTCCGTTCCGTTCTGTTCCCTGTTCCTGTCCCTTCCCGTTCCTGTTCCCGTCCGTCCCGTTCCCGTTCCTGTTCCCTTCCGTCCCTGTCCCTGTTCCCGTCCCTGTTCCCGTTCCCTTCCCGTTCCTGTTCCCATTCCTGTTCCTGTTCCTGTTCCCGTCCCTGTTCCTGTTCCTGTTCTGTTCCGTTCCCGTCCCTGTTCCCGTTCCCGTTCCTGTTCCTGTTCCCTTCCCTGTTTTTATGTTTATTTATGTTGGTTTCTATTATGTGTCCACAGTGAGAGCAGGTTCCTGTACACCAGAGTATGATGTGACTGGTTTCTATTATAAATGCTTTAAATGAAAACAAAAATGGACCCAAAATAGTCTTGCTTTGTCACAATAAAAATGTTGGCTCTGAAAAACAATGAGTGTGATGCCTTCCCCCTCAGGACAGGAGAGATAAATCTAGTTATATTGAGGTATTGTTTCTCCTCAGGAGAGATAAATCTAGATATATTGAGGTATTGTTTCCACCCAGAACAGGAGAGATAAATCTAGATATATTGAGGTATTGTTTCTCCTCAGGACAGGAGAGATAAATCTAGATATATTGGGGTATTGTTTCGACCCAGGACAGGAGACGTAAATCTAGATATATTGAGGTATTGTTTCTCCTCAGGACAGGAGAGATAAATGTAGATATATTGAGGTATTGTTTCTCCTCAGGACAGGAGAGATAAATGTAGATATATTGAGGTATTGTTTCTCCTCAGAACAGGAGAGATACATCTAGATATATTGAGGTATTGTTTCCACCCAGAACAGGAGAGATAAATCTAGATATATTGAGGTATTGTCTCCCTTCAGGAGAGATAAATCTAGATATATTGAGGTATTGTCTCCCTTCAGGAGAGATAAATCGAGTTATATGGAGGTATTGTTTCCACCAAGAACAGGAGAGATACATCTAGATATATTTAGGTATTGTTTCCACCCAGAACAGGAGAGATAAATCTAGATATATTGAGGTATTGTCTCCCTTCAGGAGAGATAAATCTAGATATATTGGGGTATTGTTTCTCCTCAGGACAGGAGAGATAAATCTAGATATATTGGGGTATTGTTTCCACTCAGGAGAGATAAATCGAGTTATATGGAGGTTATTCTTTCCCCTCAGGAGAGATAAATCTAGTTATATGCTGAGCATATGTGTCCTATTCGTCGTCTTTGTGCCTTTTCAGATCTGTGTTGGTTGAATCGTAAAGGTGTCCGAAATGGCCCTTTTCTGCAGGGTGACACGTTGCCAAATCAAACGTGTGAGTGTTTCTGTAATGGACGATAATAGATGAATGGACAGACAGAACCAGTCTCGGGCCTGCCAGGAGCTGTTTTAACCCTCAGGTAACACTGTTTGTGTATCATTGGCTTGCTTCCCCCCCAAAAAAGCACCCTGGTTCCTATGTGCCCCGGGTAAAAAAACCCAGTGCACCAGATAGGGAATAGGGTACCGTTGTCAGGCACACTAGACACACATGGTGATTGGTGTGCAGAGACGTACACCCATTAACGCCAGCAGCACCTCTGGTCCAACTTCTTTAAGAGGATCTGGTTAAACGCTGCTATTCTCTCCACCTCTCGACGACATCCCAGCTGTAGACCAGCATCTACAATCCTCCCTGGGCAGTGTTTAATTATCGGCCCTGGCAATGTCATCAGTACGTGTGTAATTATGTGTCAGGTTTAGGCTGGTTGGTATGAGAGTGGAACCGGTGAGTTGATGATTGGTGAAAGTGTAGAATATTTAAACTCCATTCAAAATGTGTCAGTGTCATTAAACAGAGAGGGTCTGACCCCGGCTGTCAGTTACACCTCCGCTATGCAGATATTCTGTTTCTCTCTCTCTCTCTTCTCTCTCCTTCTCCCATTCCCTCCCCTTCCTCTCATCTCTCTCTCCCTTCACTCCCCTTCCTCTCGCTCTCTTTTCTTTCTCAGACTCCCTTCCCATTCTCCTCCCTCCCTCCCTTCACTCCCTTCTCCTTCACCCTTCCTCTCTCTCTCTTTCTTTCAGACTCCCCTTCTCCCATTCCCTCCCCTCCCCTCTCGCTCTCCTTCACTCCCTTCCTCTCTCTCTCTCCCTTCCACTCCTTCCCTCTCATCTCTCTTTCTTTCTCAGACTCCCTCTCCCATTCCCTCCCTCCCTCCTCTTCCTCCTTCCTCCATTCCTCTCTCTCTCTCTTCACTCCCTTCCTCTCTCTCTCTCCTTTCTCAGACTCCCTTCTCCCATTTCCCTCCCTCCTTCTCCCATTCCTCCTTCACTCCATTCCTCTCTCTCTCTCCTTCAGACTCCCTTCTCTCTCTCCCATCTCCTTTCTTTCTCCCTCCCTCCCTCTCTCCTTCATTCTCTCCTCTCCCTCTCAGACTCTCCCTTCCTCCATTCCTCCTCTCCCCTCCCTCTCTCCCTCTTTCTTTCTCCAGACTCCCCCTCCCTCCCTCTCTCTCTCCTTCTCCTTCCCTTTCTCAGACTCCCCTTCTCCCATTCCCTCCTCCCTCTCGCTCCCTTCACTCCATTCCTCTCTCTCTCTCCTTCCTCCTTCCTCTCTCTCTCTCTTTCTTTCTCAGACTCCCTCTCCATTCCCTCCTCCTTTCTCTCCTTCCCTTCACCTTCTCCCTCTCTCCTCTCACTCCCTTCCTCTCTCTCTCTTTCTCAGACTCTTCCTCCTCCCTCTCCCTTCACTCCATTCCTCTCTCCTTCTCCCTTCTTTCTTTTTCTCAGACTCCTTCTCCCATTCCTCCCTCCCTCTCACTCTCCTTCACTCTCCCTTCCTCTTCTCTCTCTCTTTCTTTCTCAGACTCCCCTTCTCCCATCTCCCTCCCTCCCTTCCCCATCTCGCTCTCCTTCATTCCTTCCTCTCTCGCTCTCCTTCCTCCCTTCCTCTCTCGCTCTCCTTCCTTCATTTCCCTTCCTCCTCGCTCTCCTCCCTCCTCCCTCCCCTCCTTCCCTCCTTCCCTCCCTCCCTCCCTCCTCTCACCGTCGGATAGGAGATAGAGCCAGGAAGTGTGAGAAGCTCTGCGTGAATCCTGTTGCTCTGTTCAACACCCATTTCCTGTGTCGTCTACAGACACCCTGGTGCAGCTCTAATGCCTGCTGGCCGGCACAATATAGAACTACTACACCACAAAAAAAAATACATCTTTTTAAAATTCCAGACCCCCCAAAAATTATAACTTGAAATGCAAATGAATTTGTTAGAAATAGACAAATAGTGTTATCATTGTCATTGATGTGTATCACAGGCTGCATCACATTCGGCCCGTGATTGGTTGTCCCGTAGGGGGGCGCACAATTGGCCCAGCGTCGTCCTTGTTTAGGCCGGGGTAGACCGTCGTTGTAAATAAGAATTAGTTCTTAACAGACTCGTTTCAATAAAACATTTTAAAAAATAAAAGTGTGTTTCATATGATGTGTCCACTATTGAATGATAGAGTAATGAATGGTGAACATTTTCCATTCTATAATCTAAACAATGACATCACATTAGAAGTATTGTGAAATAATGAATTAAATAAACTCACATTAGAAGTGACATCCATTCATAATCTCATTTTCCGTTCTATAATCTACACAATGACATCACATTAGAAGTAAATGATAGAGTAATGAATGGTGAAATTTTCCATTCTATAATCTACACAATGACATCACATTAGAAGTATTGAATGATAGAGTAATGAATGGTGAACATTTTCCGTTCTATAATCTACACAATGACATCACATTAGAAGTATTGAATGATAGAGTAATGAATGGTGAACATTTTCCGTTCTATAATCTACACAATGACATCACATTAGAAGTATTGAATGATAGAGTAATGAATGGTGAACATTTTCCATTCTATAATCTACACAATGACATCATATGAGAACAGCATGTGCCGGCTTAATCTTCAGAGGCCTTTATCATCAGCTGGTTAGAGGAGCTCGACCTTCAGCCTCACAGACAAAACGTATTGGGCTCCATTAACGCAGTAAGAAACAGCCCTTTTTGACACGATGAAATGTAACATTATCTCTCTCCTTTGCTTTCCAGCGCTCTTCAATTTACCAGGACAAGCACCTTGAGCTCCGGCGCCGCGTCGACACGAAACGCCTTGGAAGGCACGGCAGGGGGTTGCCGGTAGGCTGGGGGAGAGGGTGGGGGGAGGTAAGGGGGATGGTAGGGAGGTGTTTCTGTGGATTGTAAGATGTGTTGGTGTCCCAAGGACAAGTAGGGAATATCCATATTGTAATGAAAGGCGTGTACTAATTGTAGCTACACCTCTTTGCTTGAAAGTAATGAGTGGGGAACATGGGGGGGGGGGGGGGTTCTCTGAGGATTAATTTGTAGTAAACTGAGAGAGGGGTAATTTATTTTATTTTACATAACCAAACTTTAGAGGTGTCTCCCTCTCTTTGGAAAATAAAGTCTACATATATTGTTTTATGTGTTGCAAACATTGACATTACAATTTTAACAATATGTACAGACAGGAAACTACAACCAGGAAATGAATAACAATATGTACAGACAGGAAACTACAACCAGGAAATGAATAACAATATGTACAGACAGGAAACTACAACCAGGAAATGAATAACAATATGTACAGACAGGGAACTACAACCAGGAAATGAATAACAATATGTACAGACAGGAAACTACAACCAGGAAATGAAAACAATATGTACAGACAGTGAACTACAACCAGGAAATGAATAACTATGTACAGACAGTCTAGAAACTGCAAACCATGAAATGAATTAATAATATGTACAGACAGGAAACTACAACCAGAAATGAACAACAATAACAGATAGGAAGCATGTAAAGACAATGAATATGTACAGACAGTAAACTACAACCAGGAAATTAATAACAATATGTACAGACAGTGAACTACAACCAGGAAATGAATAACAATACTGTATATGTCTCTGAGACCTATAGCCCTGAAACATCAGTGTAATGACACACTGTAGCTCCTATAACTGGTTTCAACAGTGTAAGTCTAGTATTTCCCCATGTGAATTAGATAATATAGACATTGTACATGTAAAGTACTGTATTTCCCATCTACAGTGATTTCTATTTCTGTAGTGTATAGTACTGTATATTCCCTATAGCAGTGATTTCTACAGTGTATTGTATAGTACTGTATATTCTACCTATAGCAGTGATATCTACAGTGTATTGTATAGTACTGTATATTCCCCTATAGCAGTGAGTTCTACAGTGTAATGTATTGTACTGTATATTCTCCTATAACAGTGGTTTCTACAGTGTAGTACTGTATATTCCCCTATAACAGTGGTTTCTACAGTGTTTTGTATAGTACTGTATATTCCCCTATAACTGAGTTCAGTGTATTGTGTAGTACTGTATATTCCCCTATAACAGTGATTTCTACAGTGTATTGTATAGTTCTGTATATTCCCTATAACAGTGGTTTCTACAGTGTATTGTATAGTACTGTATATTCCCCTATAACAGTGATTTCTACAGTGTATTGTATAGTACTGTATATTCCCCTATAACAGTGATTTCTACAGTGTATTGTATAGTACTGTATATTCCCTATAACAGTGATTTTCAACAGTGTTTTGTTTCTACAGTGTATTGTATAGTACTGTATATTCCCCTATAACAGTGGTTTCTACAGTGCAGTACTGTATATTCCCTATAACAGTGGTTTCTACAGTGTATTGTATATTACTGTATATTCCTCTACAGTGTATTGTATAGTACTGTATATTCCTCTACAGTGTATTGTGCAGTACTGTATATTCCCTATAACAATGATTTCTACAGTGTATTGTATAGTACTGTATATTTCCCCATAACAGTGATTTCTACAGTGTATTGTATAGTACTGTATATATTCCCTATAACAGTGATTTCTACAGTGTATTGTATAGTACTGTATATTCCCCTATAACAGTGATTTCTACAGTGTATTGTATAGTACTGTATATTCCCTATAACAGTGATTTCTACAGTGTATTGTGTAGTACTGTATATTCCCTATAACAGTGATTTATACAGTGTAGTACTGTATATCCCCTAAGCAGTGTATTGTATGTAGTACTGTATATTCCCTATAACAGTGATTTCTACAGTGTATTGTATAGTACTGTATATTCCTCTACAGTGTATTGTATAGTACTGTATATTCCCATATAACAGTGATTTCTACAGTGTATTGTATAGTACTGTATATATTCCCCTATAACAGTGGTTTCTACAGTGTATTGTATAGTACTGTATATATTCCCCTATAACAGTGGTTTCTACAGTGTATTGTATATTACTGTATATTCCTCTACAGTGTATTGTATAGTACTGTATATTCCTCGATACATTGTATTGTATAGTACTATATATTCCCCTATAACAGTGGTTTCTACAGTGTATTGTATAGTACTGTATATTCCTCTACAGTGTATTGTATATTACTGTATATTCCTCTACAGTGTATTGTGTAGTACTGTATATTCCCCTATAACAGTGAGTTTCTACAGTGTATTGTATATTACTGTATATTCCTCCAGTGTATTGTATAGTACTGTATATTCCCCTATAACAGTGATTTCTACAGTGTAGTACTGTATATTCCCCTATAACAGTGAGTTTTGATACAGTGTATTATATAGTACTGTATATTCCCTATAACAGTGAATTCTACAGTGTATTGTATAGTACTGTATATTCCCCTATAACAGTGAATTCTACAGTGTATTTTATAGTACTGTATATATTCCCTATAACAGTGATTTCTACAGTGTATTGTATATTACTGTATATTCCCCTATAACAGTGATTTCTACAGTGTATTGTATAGTACTGTATATTCCCTATAACAGTTTATACAGTGTATTGTATAGTACTGTATATTCCCTATAACAGTGATTTATACAGTGTATTGTATAGTACATTATATTCCCTATAACATTGAGTTCTACAGTGTATTGTATATACTGTAATTCCCTAATAACAGTGATTTCTACAGTGTAATGTATGTACTGTATATTCCCTATAACATGATTTCACAGTGTAGTACTGTATATTCTGTGCAAAGTGTGCAATTGTATAGTACTGTATATTCCCATAACAGTGATTTCTACAGTGTATTGTATAGTACTGTATATTCCCTATAACAGTGGTTTTTACAGTGTAGTACCGTATATTCACTATAACAGTGATTTCTACAGTGTATTGTATAGTACTGTATATTCCCCTATAACAGTGGTTTCTACAGTGTATTGTATAGGACTGTATATTCTACAGTGTATTGTATAGTACTGTATATTCCTGTGTATACTGTATATTCCCCTAAAAGTGATTTCTACAGTGTATTGTATAGTACTGTATATTTCCCTGAACTGTGATTTCTAAACAAAGTAGTACTGTATATTCCCTACAACAGTGATCTCTACAGTGTAGTACTTTATATTCTCCTATAACAGTGATCGAGCAGTGTAGTACTGTATATTCCCTATAACAGTGATTTCTAAGTGTAGCCTACTGGTTATATTCCCTATAACAGTGGTTTCTACAGTGTAGTGGTTAGACCATATTCCCCTATAACAGTGGTTTCTAGCAGTGTACTTTATATTCCCTATAACAGTGATTTCTACAGTGTAGTACTTTATATTCTCCATAACAGTGGTTTCTACAGTGTATTGTATAGTACTGTATATTCCCTATAACAGTGATTTCTACAGTGTAGTACTTTATATTCCCCTATAACAGTGATTTCTACAGTGTATTGTATAGTACTGTATATTCCCCTATAACAGTGAGTTCTACAGTGTAGTACTGTATATTCCCCTATAACAGTGAGTTCTACAGTGTTTTTTATAGTACTGTTTAACTCCCTGTAACAGTGAAATATTAGATCATTTACCCAGAGTACCTCCCCCTAATGACGTTCATCTACATGAGATAAATTGCAACAGTTTATACATTAAAGGATACCCATACATATTACATGCGTTATAAAAGATAATGGACATTCAGCAACTCTATTTAATTTGTACACATTATATGTGTAATACTAATGTAATAAAGACTAAATTTAATCGTGTATTTAATACCCTGCAACTGTTCATCAGCTTACGCACATCTGTGCAAAGAATGTGCAATTGTGTTATTTAGCTACCAAACAAAAATACATATTGTTTGTAGATCAGTAGATCGGGGAAGTTCAACCCCTTGTTTAAGGAAACCAAACACAAGTCCCGAGGTCATCATTTCATGGAGTCTGTGAGAAGAAACTACATGTTAACCCACTGTTTGTATCTAAGGACCAGTTAACACAAGCCTTCCTAGACAAGTTAAGCCCAGCCTATGTTTAGGTACCTAGTGGTAACCCATGTTCCTAGAGTGGTTAGAGCTGTTAAGGAACTACATGGGAAAAGTGGTTACCCCAAAAAATCACAGAGTCAGTTAATGTACTGTGTTTTCTGATGTTTGTAGCCTAACCCACTGTTATAGGGGGCCAGGGTAACCTAGTGGTTAGAGCAGGTAGCCCCTAGTGGTTAGGCTGTCATAGTGGTTAGAGCAAGGTGTCCTAGTGGTTAGAGCTAGGTAAATAGTGGTTAAAGCCAGGTAGCCTAGTGGTCTATAGCCAGGTAGTTAGTGGTTCTAGCAGGTAGCCTATGTGGTCTTAAACCAGGTAGCCTATGGTTAAAGGTAGCCTATGGTTAGAGCAGGTAGCCTAGTAGCCAGGTAGCCTAGTGGTTAGAGCAAGGTAGCCTAGTGGTTAAGCCAGGTTCCTAGTGGTTAGAGCAGGTAGCTAGTGGTTAGAGCAGGTAGCCTAGTGGTTAGAGCCAGGTAGCCTAGTGGTTAGAGCCAGAGCCAGGTAGCCTAGTGGTTAGAGCCAGGTAGCCTAGTGGTTAGAGCTAGGTGGTTAGAGCTCCTAGTGGTTAGGTAGCCAAGGTAGCCTAGTGGCTTAAGAGCCAGGTAGCCTAGAGGTTAGAGCTAGCCTAGGGCCCTATTGGCCAGATAGCAGTGGTTAGAGCCAGGTAACCTAAGAGCCAGGTATGGCTATTGGCTCAGACTAGTAACCCAATGGCCATCTGGCTCAACAAGGCAGTTAACCCACTGGCCATTGGTTAGAGTTAACCCACTGTAGACCAATAGCCATTTCCTAGACCAGGTTAACCAGTTGTCCCTAGACCAATGGACCAGTTAATCCACTGTCCCTAGACCAGTTAACCCACTGTCCCTAGACCAAACCCACTGTTTCCAGACCAGTTAACCCACTGTCTTAAGTTAACCCACTAGTTAAATAGCCAAACCCACTAGCCATTGGTTAGTTGAGCCAATGCCCATTGGGTAAGTTGAGCCAATGCCCATTGGACCAGTAAGTTGAGCCACTGTTTCCACGTCCATTGGATAAGTTGAGCCAATGGTTATTGGTTGTTGGCCAATGGCCATTGGGTAAGTTGAGCCAACGTCCATTGGGTAAGTTGAGCCAACGTCCATTGGGTAAGTTGAGCCAACGTCCAATGGGTAAGTTGAGCCAACGTCCATTGGATAAGTTGAGCCAACGTCCATTGGGTAAGTTGAGCCAACGTCCATTGGGTAAGTTGAGCCAATAGCCATTGGTTAAGTTGAGCCAATGGCCATTGGGTAAGTTGAGCCAACGTCCATTGGGTAAGTTGAGCCAACGTCGATTGGGTAAGTTGAGCCAATAGCCTTTGGGTAAGTTGAGCCAATGGCCATTGGGTAAGTTGAGCCAATGGCCATTGGGTTAAACCTTGTGTTGTCTGAAGGGTCAAAAATGACCTGCCACTATGTTTAACAGCAGAGAAACCGCCCCTAAATTATATTTTTTCAACTTGAAATTTAATGACTTTTCCTAGAGGGATCCCAACATTAGAACAAGTGAAACATCGCCTTTCTTCATATTTCCATGAACGCTGTACACCACCAGGGTTCAAAGGTTGTCTTAGGGTCAGACCCGGCAGTTATAAAATCATTTACACATCACAAAGACAACACACACACACACACACACACACACACACACACACACACACACACACACACACACACACACACACACACACACACACACACACACACACACACACACACACACACACACACACACACACACACACACACACACTGATAAATTGACAATGGTCTGACTGAACTCAGACAAAACTAAAACTTTCTTGCATCTCCCCTCCACGAACCCACTTACGACCCCTCCACGACCCCTCTACGACCCCACCACGTCCCCTCTACAACCCCACACATGACTCTAGTTCACACAATGTCTTGTTAGTGTCCTGTCTGAGCTACAATGTTGTGGTAGTGTCCTGTCTGAGCTACAATGCCTTGTTAGTGTCCTGTCTGAGCTACAATGTCGTGTTAGTGTCCTGTCTAAGCTACAATGCCTTGTTAGTGTCCTGTCTGAGCTACAATGCCTTGTTAGTGTCCTGTCTGAGGTACAATGTTGTGGTAGTGTCCTGTCTGAGATAAAATGTCTTGTTATAGTGTCCTGTCTGAGCTATAATGTCCTGTTAGTGTCCTGTCTGTGTCCTGTCTGAGATAAAATGTTGTGGTAGTGTCCTGTCTGAGCTATAATGTCTTGTTAGTGTCCTGTCTGAGATAAAATGTCGTGTTAGGTCCTGTCTGTGTCCTGTCTGAGCTATAATGTCTTGTTTGTGTCCTGTCTGACCTAAATGTCTTTATTGTCTGTGTCCTGTCTGAGCTACAATGTCATTTTTGTGTCCTGTCTGAGCTACAATGACTTGTTAGTGTCCTGTCTGAGCTACAATGTCTTGTTAGTGTCCTGTCTGAGCTACAATGTTGTGGTAGTGTCCTGCCTGAGCTACAATGTTGTTAGTGTCCTGTCTGAGCTACAATGTCGTGGTAGTGTCCTGCTGTGTCCTGAGCTACAATGTTGTGGTAGTGTCCTGTCTGAGCTACAATGTTTGTTTGTGTCCTGCCTGAGCTACAATGTTGTGTTAGTGTCCTGACTGTGTCCTGCCTGAGCTACAATGTCGTGTTAGTGTCCTGTCTGAGCTACAATGTTGTGGTAGTGTCCTGTCTGAGCTACAATGTCTTGGTAGTGTCCTGCCTGAGCTACAATGTTGTTAGTGTCCTGTCTGAGCTACAATGCCTTGTTAGTGTCCTGTCTGAGCTACAATGTTGTGGTAGAGTCCTGTCTGAGCTACAATGTCGTGTTATTGTCCTGTCTGTGTCCTGTCTGAGCTACAATGTTGTGGTAGTGTCCTGCCTGAGCTACAATGTTGTGTCCTGTAGTGTCCTGCCTGAGCTACAATGACGTGTTAATGTCCTGTCTGAGATACAATGTTTTGTTAGTGTCCTGCCTGAGCTACAATGCCTTGTTAGTGTCCTGTCTGTGTCCTGTCTGAGCTACAATGTCTTGTTAGTGTCCTGAGTGTCCTGTCTGAGCTACAATGCCTTGTTAGTGTCCTGTCTACAATGACTGTTAGTGTCCAATGCCTGAGATACAATGTTTTGTTAGTGTGTCTTGTCTGAGCTACAATGCCTTGTTAGTGTCCTGTCTGAGATACAATGACGTGTTAGTGTCCTGTCTGAAACACAATGTCTTGTTAGTTTACTATCCAAGCTCCTTCATGGAGTGACCATCATTTTTCACAGACGGCTGAACTTTCCGGCCTGAGTGACAGACCAGAGGCTATCAAACTTCCAAATGGTCGTTGTACTTCCGATGTAATTACCAGTTAATTACTTCCACATGTTAATAGAGATTTTAGCAGAAGAGTATATATATATATATTATATATATATATTTATATATCACACAAGAGCTATTGTTACAGAGCCTGAAATAATTTCTATGTGATCGTTTTCAGCGGATATCAAAATCGGAATAATTATGCACTAATTAAGAAAAGTAGGGCCTGCTCCAGAAGTTAAGACTGCATTAATTTGAATGTTTTTACAGTTCTTTAATTGGGATAAGGGCAGTAAATTATGAGGTGGCTCCACACTCCATCAAGGCCTGCCTCCTCTAAACCCCAACTCAAGGTCAGACTAAGTTACTCATTCAAAAATGAAACCCTACTCCCTTTATAGTGCACTACATTTGAACAGGGCCTATTGGGTAGCACACTATAAAGTCAGCACTATTCCATTTGGGACACAGCCATTTGTATCATTTGTATTCCCTGATGTATACAGCAGCATGTATTGGTGATGTATAGAGCAGCATGTATTGGTGATGTATAGAGCAGCATGTACTGGTGATGTATAGAGCAGCATGTATTGGTGATGTATAGAGCAGCATGTATTGGTGATGTATAGAGCAGCATGTATTGGTGATGTATAGAGCAGCATGTATTGGTGATGTATAGAGCAGCATGTATTGGTGATGTATAGAGCAGCATGTATTGGTGATGTATAGAGCAGCATGTATTGGTGATGTATAGAGCAGCATGTATTGGTGATGTATAGAGCATGTATTGGTGATGTATAGAGCAGCATGTATTGGTGATGTATAGAGCAGCATGTATTGGTGATGTATAGAGCAGCATGTATTGGTGATGTACAGAGCAGCATGTATTGGTGATGTATAGAGCAGCATGTATTGATGATGTATAGAGTAGCATGTATTGGTGATGTATAGAGTAGCATGTATTGGTGATGTATAGAGTAGCATGTATTGGTGATGTATAGAGTAGCATGTATTGGTGATGTATAGAGTAGCATGTATTGGTGATGTATAGAGCAGCATGTATTGGTGATGTATAGAGTAGCATGTATTGGTGATGTATAGAGCAGCATGTATTGATGATGTATAGAGCAGCATGTATTGGTGATGTATAGAGTAGCATGTATTGGTCATGTATAGAGTAGCATGTATTGGTGATGTATAGATGTAGCATGTATTGATGATGTATAGAGCAGCATGTATTGAGCAGATGTATAGAGTGATGTATTGGTGATGTATAGAGCAGCATGTATTGGTGATGTACAGAGCAGCATGTATTGGTGATGTATAGAGTAGCATGTATTGGTGATGTATAGAGTAGCATGTATTGGTATTGGTGATGTATAGAGTAGCATGTATTGGTGATGTATAGAGTAGCATGTATTGGTGATGTATAGAGTAGCATGTATTGATGATGTATAGAGTAGCATGTATTGGTGATGTATAGAGTAGCATGTATGGTGATGTATAGAGTAGCATGTATTGGTGATGTATAGAGTAGCATGTATTGGTGATGTATAGAGCAGCATGTATTGATGATGTATAGAGTAGCATGTATTGGTGATGTATAGAGTAGCATGTATTGATGTATAGAGTAGCATGTATTGATGATGTATAGAGTAGCATGTATTGGATGTATGTGATGATGTATAGAGTAGCATGTATTGGTGATGTATAGAGCAGCATGTATTGGTGATGTATAGAGCAGCATGTATTGGTGATGTATAGAGTAGCATGTATTGGTGATGTATTGGTGATGTATAGAGTAGCATGTATTGGTGATGTATAGAGTAGCATGTATTGATGATGTATAGAGCAGCATGTATTGATGATGTATAGAGCAGCATGTATTGGTGATGTATAGAGTAGCATGTATTGGTGATGTATAGAGTAGCATGTATTGGTGATGTATAGAGCAGCATGTATTGGTGATGTATAGAGCAGCATGTATTGGTGATGTATAGAGTAGCATGTATTGGTGATGTATAGAGTAGCATGTATTGGTGATGTATAGAGTAGCATGTATTGGTGATGTATAGAGCAGCATGTATTGGTGATGTATAGAGCAGCATGTATTGATGATGTATAGAGTAGCATGTATTGGTGATGTATAGAGTAGCATGTATTGGTGATGTATAGAGTAGCATGTATTGATGATGTATAGAGTAGCATGTATTGGTGATGTATAGAGTAGCATGTATTGGTGATGTATAGAGTAGCATGTATTGGTGATGTATAGAGCAGCATGTATTGGTGATGTATAGAGTAGCATGTATTGATGATGTATAGAGTAGCATGTATTGGTGATGTATTGATGATGTATAGAGTAGCATGTATTGGTGATGTATAGAGTAGCATGTATTGGTGATGTATAGAGTAGCATGTATTGGTGATGTATAGAGTAGCATTTGTTGGTGATGTATAGAGCAGCATGTATTGGTGATGTATAGAGTAGCATGTATTGGTGGTGTATAGAGCAGCATGTATTGATGATGTATAGAGTAGCATGTATTGATGATGTATAGAGTAGCATGTATTGGTGATGTATAGAGTAGCATGTATTGATGATGTATAGAGTAGCATGTATTGATGATGTATAGAGTAGCATGTATTGGTGATGTATAGAGTAGCATGTATTGGTGATGTATAGAGTAGCATGTATTGGTGATGTATAGAGTAGCATGTATTGGTGATGTATAGAGTAGCATGTATTGGTGATGTATAGAGTAGCATGTATTGATGATGTATAGAGTAGATGATGTATAGAGTAGCATGTATTGATGATGTATAGAGTAGCATGTATTGGTGATGTATAGAGTAGCATGTATTGGTGATGTATAGAGTAGCATGTATTGGTGATGTATAGAGTAGCATGTATTGTCTCATCTTCAGTTATTCATTGTTTTGCCAGTAGATCCATTTGTTAAGATTCAAAGGTGTATTTTGAAAGAGTGACTTTGCACACTGCAATAACATGACTTTACCTGACATTTTCGCAGTGTGCTAATCTTACTGCCGGTCCTTAGAAACTGCAGTCATGTTGCTATTTAAGACTAGTTTTAGCACTTAAATAATACGCATGTTAGATTGGCTTAATAGATCCCCTAGGAATTTTAAAGAATCAATATATCAAGTAAGAGTTTCGTCTGCTATTTCAACGTGTTGAGTTGCTGAGACCTTGATTAAACTTATAATTGAGTTGCTGCCGCCATCACCTAAAAGATACACACACACACACACACGCACGCACGCACGCACGCACACACACACACACACACACACACACACACAATGCATAGGACCTTTTCATTCAGAGGATAAATGCAGTGGACCGCTGACCATGATCAGAGCACCTGTTGTTCTGGATAAAGAGACAGTTGCTTGGCGAAATAGACAAATCGTTAGACACCTACCAAGACATTTGTCAGGCAAAGCTTTTACCCCCCCCCCCCCCCCATCTCACATGCTTGCATTGGGCCCCTCATCATATTCTTTTGAATTATTTTAGAGGTTTTGGGAAATGACGTAAAGCACTCTTAATTTTGTATTTCTGCCAGGAGAACAATCAGGTCATTAGCAATAACAAATGGCCAGGGTTGCACCATATTGCCCGTTGTAGATTGTCAACCTTCCACATTATTTCTGACACGCCAAACAAATTGTCCAGATTTGGTTCGGTTCCATTTTCCCATGGCGGGAACACTGCAAACAGTCGTCTTCTCGGTCGGTACTTATCTGTCTCCCATTTCTCCCTGCTCCGGTTCCCTTACTACAGGATCTCATTAGAACCTTCTAGTTCTAGTGCATTCCCTCATTACCTTTACATGATTCACCTTCCTATCCCTTCCCTACCACAGCGAGATTCACACCAGACCAGACACCAGGCAGCACTTGAGATTACATTTCTGCATCTTGAAACCTGTCAAATCACACAGTTAGGAGGCGATTGTGCTCTCGGGGAGTGAGTGGAGAGGATAGGAGGCATGGAAGGGATAGCAAGAAAACTGTCTTTTCAAGCTGATAAATGAGCTCTTTCCCAACTGCATATGGTATGTGTTTTAAACTGGCTCCCTCTGGTCCTCACACCGGAGATTCATCCTTCATGATGAGTAGAAGACATTCTCCCTCATGTGGGGGTCATGTGTTGAAAGGAAGCTGAAAGTAAAGGCCCCCAAGTTGGGGTCCAAGCCGCATCTGTGGTTCATTACTGGTACCAACCCTCCTCCAGCAGCAGTCATTACTGATACCAACCCTCCTTCAGCAGCAGTCATTACTGATACCAACCCTCCTTCAGCAGCAGTCATTACTGGTACCACCAACCCTCCTTCAGCAGCAGTCATTACTGGTACCACCAACCCTCCTTCAGCAGCAGTCATTACTGATACCAACCCTCCTTCAGCAGCAGTCATTACTGATACCACCAACCCTCCTTCAGCAGCAGTCATTACTGATACCAACCCTCCTTCAGCAGCAGTCATTACTGATACCAACCCTCCTTCAGCAGCAGTCATTACTGATACCAACCCTCCTTCAGCAGCAGTCATTACTGATACCACCACCCTCCTTCAGCAGCAGTCATTACTGATACCAACCCTCCTTCAGCAGCAGTCATTACCAACCCTGCATCATTACTGGTACAACCCTCCTTCAGCAGCAGTCATTACTGATACCAACCCTCCTTCAGCAGCAGTCATTACTGATACACCAACCCTCCTTCAGCAGCAGTCATTACTGATACCAACCCTCCTTCAGCAGCAGTCATTACTGATACCACCACCCTCCTTCAGCAGCAGTCATTACTGATACCACAACCCTCCTTCAGCAGCAGTCATTACTGGTACCAGTCATTAACCCTCCTTCAGCAGCAGTCATTACTGATACCAACCCTCCTTCAGCAGCAGTCATTACTGATACCAACCCTCCTTCAGCAGCAGTCATTACTGATACCAAACCCTCCTTCAGCAGCAGTCATTACTGATACCAACCCTCCTTCAGCAGCAGTCATTACTGATACCAACGCTCCTTCAGCAGCAGTCATTACTGATACCAACCCTCCTTCAGCAGCAGTCATTACTGGTACCAACCCTCCTTCAGCAGCAGTCATTACTGATACCAACCCTCCTTCAGCAGCAGTCATTACTGATACCAACCCTTCTTCAGCCGCAGTCATTACTGATACCACCAACCCTCCTTCAGCAGCAGTCATTACTGGTACCAACCCTCCTTCAGCAGCAATCATTACTGATACCAACCTCCTTCAGCAGCAGTCATTACTGGTACCACCAACCCTCCTTCAGCAGCAGTCATTACTGATACCAACCCTCCTTCAGCAGCAGTCATTACTGATACCAAACCCTCCTTCAGCAGCAGTCCATCCTTCACTGTCATTACTGGTACCAACCCTCCTTCAGCAGCAGTCATTACTGATACCAACCCTCCTTCAGCAGCAGTCATTACTGATACCAACCCTCCTTCAGCAGCAGTCATTACTGATACCATCCTTCAGCAGCAGTCATTACTGATACCAACCCTCCTTCAGCAGCAGTCATTACTGATACCAACCCTCCTTCAGCAGCAGTCATTACTGATACCAACCCTCCTTCAGCAGCAGTCATTACTGATACCAACCTCCTTCAGCAGCAGTCATTACTGATACCAACCCTCCTTCAGCAGCAGTCATTACTGATACCAACCCTCCTTCAGCAGCAGTCATTACTGATACCAACCCTCCTTCAGCAGCAGTCATTACTGATACCAACCCTCCTTCAGCAGCAGTCATTACTGATACCAACCCTCCTTCAGCAGCAGTCATTACTGGTACCAACCCTCCTTCAGCAGCAGTCATTACTGATACCACCAACCCTCCTTCAGCAGCAGTCATTACTGATACCAACCCTCCTTCAGCAGCAGTCATTACTGATACCAACCCTCCTTCAGCAGCAGTCATTACTGATACCAACCCTCCTTCAGCAGCAGTCATTACTGATACCAACCCTCCTTCAGCAGCAGTCATTACTGATACCAACCCTCCTTCAGCAGCAGTCATTACTGGTACCAACCCTCCTTCAGCAGCAGTCATTACTGATACCACCAACCCTCCTTCAGCAGCAGTCATTACTGATAACAAACCCTCCTTCAGCAGCAGTCATTACTGATACCAACCCTCCATCAGCAGCAGTCATTACTGATACCACCAACCCTCCTTCAGCAGCAGTCATTACTGATACCACCAACCCTCCTTCAGCAGCAGTCATTACTGATAACCAACCCTCCTTCAGCAGCAGTCATTACTGGTACCAACCCTCCTTCAGCAGCAGTCATTACTGATACCAACCCTCCTTCAGCAGCAGTCATTACTGATACCAACCCTCCTTCAGCAGCAGTCATTACTGATACCAACCCTCCTTCAGCAGCAGTCATTACTGATAACAACCCTCCTTCAGCAGCAGTCATTACTGATACCAACCCTCCTTCAGCAGCAGTAATTACTGATACCAACCCTCCTTCAGCAGCAGTAATTACTGATACCAACCCTCCTTCAGCAGCAGTCATTACTGATACCAACGCTCCTTCAGCAGCAGTCATTACTGATACCAACCCTCCTTCAGCAGCAGTCATTACTGATACCAACCCTCCTTCAGCAGCAGTCATTACTGATACCACCAACCCTCCTTCAGCAGCAGTCATTACTGATACCACCAACCCTCCTTCAGCAGCAGTCATTACTGATACCAACCCTTCTTCAGCCGCAGTCATTACTGATACCACCAACCCTCCTTCAGCAGCAGTCATTACTGGTACCAACCCTCCTTCAGCAGCAATCATTACTGATACCACCCGACCTCCTTCAGCAGCAGTCATTACTGGTACCACCAACCCTCCTTCAGCAGCAGTCATTACTGATACAAACCCTCCTTCAGCAGCATTCATTACTGATACTAACCCTCCTTCAGCAGCAGTCATTACTGATACCAACCCTCCTTCAGCAGCAGTCATTACTGATACCACCAACCCTCCTTCAGCAGCAGTCATTACTGATACCACCAACCCTCCTTCAGCAGCAGTCATTACTGATACCAACCCTCCTTCAGCAGCAGTCATTACTGATACCAACCCTCCTTCAGCAGCAGTCATTACTGATACCAACCCTCCTTCAGCAGCAGTCATTACTGATACCAACCCTCCTTCAGCAGCAGTCATTACTGATACCAACCCTCCTTCAGCAGCAGTCATTACTGATACCAACCCTCCTTCAGCAGCAGTCATTACTGATACCACCCTCCTTCAGCCGCACCCTCCTTCAGCAGCAGTCATTACTGATACCAACCCTCCTTCAGCTGCAGTCATTACTGATACCAACCCTCCTTCAGCAGCAGTCATTACTGATACCAACCTCCTTCAGCAGCAGTCATTACTGATACCAACCCTCCTTCAGCAGCAGTCATTACTGGTACCAACCCTCCTTCAGCAGCAGTCATTACTGATACCAACCCTCCTTCAGCAGCAGTCATTATTACTGATACCAACCCTCCTTCAGCAGCAGTCATTACTGATACCACCACCCTCCTTCAGCAGCAGTCATTACTGATACCACCAACCCTCCTTCAGCAGCAGTCATTACTGGTACCACCAACCCTCCTTCAGCAGCAGTCATTACTGATACCAACCCTCCTTCAGCCGCAGTCATTACTGATACCAACCCTCCTTCAGCAGCAGTCATTACTGGTACCACCAACTCTCCTTCAGCAGCAGTCATTACAGCAGTCATTACTGATACCAAACCTCCTTCAGCAGCAGTCATTACTGATACCACCAACCCTCCTTCAGCAGCAGTCATTACTGATACCACCAACCCTCCTTCAGCAGCAGTCATTACTGATACCACCAACCCTCCTTCAGCAGCAGTCATTACTGATACCACCAACCCTCCTTCAGCAGCAGTCATTACTCCTTCAGCAGCAGTCATTACTGATACCAACCTCCTTCAGCAGCAGTCATTACTGATACCAACCCTCCTTCAGCAGCAGTCATTACTGGTACCACCAACCCTCCTTCAGCAGCAGTCATTACTGATACCAACCCTCCTTCAGCAGCAGTCATTACTGATACCAACCCTCCTTCAGCAGCAGTCATTACTGGTACCAACCCTCCTTCAGCAGCAGTCATTACTGGTACCAACCCTCCTTCAGCAGCAGTCATTACTGATACCAACCCTCCTTCAGCAGCAGTCATTACTGATACCAACCCTCCTTCAGCAGCAGTCATTACTGATACCAACCCTCCTTCAGCAGCAGTCATTACTGGTACCAACCCTCCTTCAGCCAGTCATTACTGGTACCAACCCTCCTTCAGCAGCAGTCATTACTGATACCAACCCTCCTTCAGCAGCAGTCATTACTGATACCAACCCTCCTTCAGCAGCAGTCATTACTGATACCAACCCTCCTTCAGCAGCAGTCATTACTGATACCAACCCTCCTTCAGCAGCAGTCATTACTGATACCAACCCTCCTTCAGCAGCAGTCATTACTGATACCACCAACCCTCCTTCAGCAGCAGTCATTACTGATACCAACCCTCCTTGAGCCATTACTGATACCAACCCTTTCAGCAGCAGTCATTACTGATACCACCAACCCTCCTTCAGCAGCAGTCATTACTGATACCACCAACCCTCCTTCAGCAGCAGTCATTACTGATACCAACCCTCCTTCAGCAGCAGTCATTACTGATACCAACCCTCCTTCAGCAGCAGTCATTACTGATACCAACCCTCCTTCAGCAGCAGTCATTACTGATACCAACCCTCCTTCAGCAGCAGTCATTACTGTTACCAACCCTCCTTCAGCAGCAGTCATTACTGATACCAACCCTCCATCAGCAGCAGTCATTACTGATACCACCAACCCTCCTTCAGCAGCAGTCATTACTGATACCACCAACCCTCCTTCAGCAGCAGTCATTACTGATAACAAACCCTCCTTCAGCAGCAGTCATTACTGATACCAACCCTCCATCAGCAGCAGTCATTACTGATACCACCAACCCTTCTTCAGCAGCAGTCATTACTGATACCACCAACCCTCCTTCAGCAGCAGTCATTACTGATAACAAACCCTCCTTCAGCAGCAGTCATTACTGATACCAACCATCCTTCAGCAGCAGTCATTACTGATAACAACCCTCCTTCAGCAGCAGTCATTACTGATACCAACCCTCCTTCAGCAGCAGTAATTACTGATACCAACCCTCCTTCAGCAGCAGTAATTACTGATACCAACCCTCCTTCAGCAGCAGTCATTACTGATACCAACGCTCCTTCAGCAGCAGTCATTACTGATACCAACCCTCCTTCAGCAGCAGTCATTACTGATACCAACCCTCCTTCAGCAGCAGTCATTACTGGTACCAACCCTCCTTCAGCCGCAGTCTTTACTGGTACCAACCCTCCTTCAGCAGCAGTCATTACTGATACCAACCCTGCTTCAGCAGCAGTCATTACTGATACCACCAACCCTCCTTCAGCAGCAGTCATTACTGATACAAACCCTCCTTCAGCAGCAGTCATTACTGATACCAACCCTCCTTCAGCAGCAGTCATTACTGATACCAACCATCCTTCAGCAGCAGTCATTACTGATACCAACCCTCCTTCCTTCAGCTGCAGTCATTACTGATACCAACCCTCCTTCAGCAGCAGTCATTACTGATACCAACCCTCCTTCAGCAGCAGTCATTACTGGTACCAACCCTCCTTCAGCAGCAGTCATTACTGGTACCAACCCTCCTTCAGCAGCAGTCATTACTGATACCAACCCTCCTTCAGCAGCAGTCATTACTGATACCAACCCTCCTTCAGCAGCAGTCATTACTGATACCTCCTTCAGCAGCAGTCATTACTGATACCAACCCTCCTTCAACATTACTCCTTCAGCAGCAGTCATTACTGATACCAACCTCCTTCAGCAGCAGTCATTACTGATAGTCCACCAACCCTCCTTCAGCAGCAGTCATTACTGTTACCAACCCTCCTTCAGCAGCAGTCATTACTGATACCAACCCTCCTTCAGCAGCAGTCATTACTGATACCAACCTCCTTCAGCAGCAGTCATTACTGATACCAACCCTCCTTCAGCAGCAGTCATTACTGATGATACCAACCCTCCTTCAGCAGCAGTCATTACTGATACCAACCCTCCTTCAGCAGCAGTCATTACTGATACCAACCCTCCTTCAGCAGCAGTCATTACTGATACCAAACCCTCCTTCAGCAGCAGTCATTACTGATACCAACCCCTCCTTCAGCAGCAGTCATTACTGATACCAACCCTCCTTCAGCAGCAGTCATTACTGATACCAACCCTCCTTCAGCAGCAGTCATTACTGATACCAACCCTCCTTCAGCAGCAGTCATTACTGATACCAACCCTCCTTCAGCATCAGTCATTACTTACCAACCCTCCTTCAGCAGCAGATACCAACCTCCTTCAGCAGTCATTACTGATACCACCAACCCTCCTTCAGCAGCAGTCATTACTGATACCAACCCTCCTTCAGCAGCAGTCATTACTGATACCAACCCTCCTTCAGCAGCAGTCATTACTGATACCAACCCTCCTTCAGCAGCAGTCATTACTGATACCAACCCTCCTTCAGCAGCAGTCATTACTGATACCACCAACCCTCCTTCAGCAGCAGTCATTACTGATACCACCAACCCTCCTTCAGCAGCAGTCATTACTGCAATCCTTCACACAGTCAACCTCCTTCAGCAGCAGTCATTACTGATACCAACCCTCCTTCAGCAGCAGTCATTACTGATACCAACCCTCCTTCAGCAGCAGTCATTACTGATACCAACCCTCCTTCAGCAGCAGTCATTACTGATACCAACCCTCCTTCAGCAGCAGTCATTACTGATACCAACCCTCCTTCAGCAGCAGTCATTACTGATACCACCAACCCTCCTTCAGCAGCAGTCATTACTGATACCAACCCTCCTTCAGCAGCAGTCATTACTGATACCAACCCTCCTTCAGCAGCAGTCATTACTGATACCAACCCTCCTTCAGCAGCAGTCATTACTGATACCAACCCTCCTTCAGCAGCAGTCATTACTGGTACCAACCCTCCTTCAGCAGCAGTCATTACTGATACCAACCCTCCTTCAACAGCAGTCATTACTGATACCAACCCTCCTTCAGCAGCAGTCATTACTGATACCAACCCTCCTTCAGCAGCAGTCATTACTGATACCAACCCCTCCTTCAGCAGCAGTCATTACTGATACCAACCTCCTTCAGCAGCAGTCATTACTGATACCAACCCTCCTTCAGCAGCAGTCATTACTGATACCAACCCTCCTTCAGCAGCAGTCATTACTGATACCTACCCTCCTTCAGCAGCAGGCATTACTGATACCAACCCTCCTTCAGCAGCAGTCATTACTGATACCAACCTCCTTCAGCAGCAGTCATTACCGATACCAACCTCCCCAGCAGCAGCAGTCATTACTGATACCAACCCTCCTTCAGCATCAGTCACTGATACCAACCCTCCTTCAGCAGCAGTCATTACTGATAAATACCAACCTCCTTCAGCAGCAGTCATTACTGGTACCACCAACCCTCCTTCAGCAGCCTTTCCTTGAGCCATTCTCTCGTGGAACAGTTGACGTATGCAACCTTGTAACATGCAGAATGGTATAACAGTATGGCATGAATCATTAGCTATTTCCCCCTTAGCATGTCCCTGAAGACTCATTATGTGTCTGGTCAAAAACAAAGTGGAATTGACTGCCTGGCTGTTCCGGGTTTGTTTTCATGTCACGCAGAGGCAGCATTACCTAAAGCAAGAAATGCCTCAAGCGTTTTCTACATTAATTGCATCATAAGAATAAATGGTCTCTTGAATTGAGGAATTCTGTTTGGATTAGAGGTTATATTTCCTGACTATAGGATGTAGTTAACCGTCTGTGTTCCTGGGTACACTTACAAGTACCTCTGTGTCACTAGCTGACCTTGACAGTGACCTTAAACCATGTAACAAGATCACAGTATAGTAATTACAATATAGGCCATTAGTTCAGCCTACCTTTGTACCATATTGTAAGACCAGAGGATATGAGAGGATGGCTTCACAGCTTCCATGGAAAGCCTCCTGACTCTCTTGACAGAAGGGGGGTGGAGTGTTGAGGAGTGGAGTGGAGGAGGGGGGGGGGGGGGGGGCTATGTCATGGGACTGCATGGTCGTGTCTAAAATGGCACCCTATTCCTTATAGAGTGCACTACATTCGACCAGAGACGTATGCACTATATAAGGGAGCCATTTCAGACACAGTCCATGACCCAGAAAGAATATGAGTGTCCAACCAGCCCTCGACTGTTCCTGTCAGGTAATGATCTTATCTGGGTCAGCATTTATTAGCAAAGTTACATGTCATTCTCTTCTTCAGAATACAGGGGATACGTCCGATCGTCAGGACCATGTGGATCGTCCTCATGTTGGAAAACAGGCTTCAACAATTATCATTTATCATTTGTCGGTGGGTCACCCAATCCCAGACAACATGCGGATCTCTTCATTGTCTCGTTGTCATTGGCTCAGGTTCTTACCTCACTGTAAGCTTCTGGGTGAAGAGAGCAAAGAGGAATACGTACGTATTGGTAAGACCCCAACAGGGCCTAACCCAACGGTAATGTTATGTTCTCCAACAATGTTCTGTTGACTCTACGTCTGAGGCACCTTGTCTAGACTGAGGATGAGTGGAGAAGTTCACAATTCTACAGACACTTATTGAGAGGTGAGTGTGTTGCTGCCATGTTGTGTTGCTACCATGTTGCTGTGCTACCATGTGTTGCAGCCGTGTTGTGTTGCTACCATGTTGCTGTGCTACCATGTGTTGCTGCCATGTTGTTGTGCTACCATGTTGTGTTTCTACCATGTTGTGTTTCTACCATGTTGCTGTGCTACCATGTGTTGCTACCATGTTGCTGTGCTACCATGTGTTGCTGCCATGTTGTTGTGCTACCATGTTGTGTTTCTACCATGTTGTGTTTCTACCATGTTGTGTTGCTGCCATGTTGTTGTGCTACCATGTGTTGCTGCCATGTTGTGGTGCTACCATGTTGTGTTGCTGCCATGTTGTGTTGCTGCCATGTTGTTGTGCTACCATGTGTTGCTGTCATGTTGTGTTGCTGCCATGTTGTGTCTGATTCTGACCTCCCTGTAAGGTCTGATCCTGACCTCCCTGTAAGGTGTGATTCTGACCTCCCTGTCTGATTCTGACCTCCCTGTAAGGTGTGATTCTGACCTCCCTGTAAGGTCTGATTCTGACCTCCCTGTAAGGTGTGATTCTGACCTCCCTGTCTGATTCTGACCTCCCTGTAAGGTGTGATTCTGACCTCCCTGTAAGGTCTGACTCTGACCTCCCTGTAAGGTGTGATTCTGACCCCCAGTAAGGTGTGATTCTGACCTCCCAGTAAGGTGATTCTGACCTCCCTGTAAGGTGTGATTCTGACCTCCCTGTAAGGTGTGATTCTGACCTCCCTGTAAGGTGTGATTCTGACCTCCCTGTCTGATTCTGACCTCCCTGTAAGGTCTGATTCTGACCTCCCTGTCTGATTCTGACCTCCCTGTAAGGTGTGATTCTGACCTCCCTGTAAGGTGTGATTCTGACCTCCCTGTCTGATTCTGACCCCCAGTAAGGTGTGATTCTGACCTCCCTGTAAGGTCTGATTCTGACCCCCAGTAAGGTGTGATTCTGACCTCCCTGTAAGGTCTGATTCTGACCTCCCTGTCTGATTCTGACCTCTCAGTAAGGTCTGATTCTGACCTCCCTGTCTGATCCTGACCTCCCTGTAAGGTCTGATTCTGACCTCCCTGTAAGGTGTGATTCTGACCTCCCTGTAAGGTGTGATTCTGACCTCCCTGTAAGGTCTGATTCTGACCTCCCTGTAAGGTGTGATTCTGACCTCCCTGTAAGGTGTAATTCTGACCCCCCTGTCTGATTCTGACCTCCCTGTAAGGTGTAATTCTGACCCCCCTGTCTGATCCTGACCTCCCTGTAAGGTCTGATTCTGACCTCCCTGTCTGATTCTGACCTCCCTGTCTGATTCTGACCTCCCTGTAAGGTGTGATTCTGACCTCCCTGTAAGGTGTGATTCTGACCTCCCTGTAAGGTGTGATTCTGACCTCCCTGTCTGATTCTGACCTCCCTGTCTGATTCTGACCTCCCTGTAAGGTGTGATTCTGACCTCCCTGTAAGGTGTGATTCTGACCTCCCTGTCTGATTCTGACCCCCAGTAAGGTGTGATTCTGACCTCCCTGTAAGGTCTGATTCTGACCCCCAGTAAGGTGTGATTCTGACCTCCCTGTAAGGTCTGATTCTGACCTCCCTGTCTGATTCTGACCTCTCAGTAAGGTCTGATTCTGACCTCCCTGTCTGATCCTGACCTCCCTGTAAGGTCTGATTCTGACCTCCCTGTAAGGTGTGATTCTGACCTCCCTGTAAGGTGTGATTCTGACCTCCCTGTAAGGTCTGATTCTGACCTCCCTGTAAGGTGTGATTCTGACCTCCCTGTAAGGTGTAATTCTGACCCCCCTGTCTGATTCTGACCTCCCTGTAAGGTGTAATTCTGACCCCCCTGTCTGATCCTGACCTCCCTGTAAGGTCTGATTCTGACCTCCCTGTCTGATTCTGACCTCCCTGTAAGGTGTGAGTCTGACCTCCCTGTAAGGTGTGATTCTGACCTCCCTGTCTGATTCTGACCTCCCTGTAAGGTCTGATTCTGACCTCCCTGTAAGGTCTGATTCTGACCTCTCTGTAAGGTCTGATTCTGACCTCCCTGTAAGGTGTGATTCTGACCTCCCTGTCTGATTCTGACCTCCCTGTAAGGTGTGAGTCTGACCTCCCTGTAAGGTGTGATTCTGACCTCCCTGTCTGATTCTGACCTCCCTGTAAGATCTGATTCTGACCTCCCTGTAAGGTCTGATTCTGACCTCCCTGTAAGGTCTGATTCTGACCTCTCTGTAAGGTGTGATTCTGACCCCCATGTAAGGTCTGATTCTGACCTCTCTGTAAGGTCTGATTCTGACCTCCCTGTCTGATTCTGACCTCCCTGTAAGGTGTGATTCTGACCTCCCTGTCTGATTCTGACCTCTCTGTAAGGTGTGATTCTGACCCCCCTGTCTGATTCTGACCTCCCTGTCTGATTCTGACCTCCCTGTAAGGTGTGATTCTGACCTCCCTGTAAGGTGTGATTCTGACCTCCCTGTAAGGTGTGATTCTGACCTCCCTGTCTGATTCTGACCTCCCTGTCTGATTCTGACCTCCCTGTAAGGTGTGATTCTGACCTCCCTGTAAGGTGTGATTCTGACCTCCCTGTCTGATTCTGACCCCCAGTAAGGTGTGATTCTGACCTCCCTGTAAGGTCTGATTCTGACCCCCAGTAAGGTGTGATTCTGACCTCCCTGTAAGGTCTGATTCTGACCTCCCTGTCTGATTCTGACCTCTCAGTAAGGTCTGATTCTGACCTCCCTGTCTGATCCTGACCTCCCTGTAAGGTCTGATTCTGACCTCCCTGTAAGGTGTGATTCTGACCTCCCTGTAAGGTGTGATTCTGACCTCCCTGTAAGGTCTGATTCTGACCTCCCTGTAAGGTGTGATTCTGACCTCCCTGTAAGGTGTAATTCTGACCCCCCTGTCTGATTCTGACCTCCCTGTAAGGTGTAATTCTGACCCCCCTGTCTGATCCTGACCTCCCTGTAAGGTCTGATTCTGACCTCCCTGTCTGATTCTGACCTCCCTGTAAGGTGTGAGTCTGACCTCCCTGTAAGGTGTGATTCTGACCTCCCTGTCTGATTCTGACCTCCCTGTAAGGTCTGATTCTGACCTCCCTGTAAGGTCTGATTCTGACCTCTCTGTAAGGTCTGATTCTGACCTCCCTGTAAGGTGTGATTCTGACCTCCCTGTCTGATTCTGACCTCCCTGTAAGGTGTGAGTCTGACCTCCCTGTAAGGTGTGATTCTGACCTCCCTGTCTGATTCTGACCTCCCTGTAAGATCTGATTCTGACCTCCCTGTAAGGTCTGATTCTGACCTCCCTGTAAGGTCTGATTCTGACCTCTCTGTAAGGTGTGATTCTGACCCCCATGTAAGGTCTGATTCTGACCTCTCTGTAAGGTCTGATTCTGACCTCCCTGTCTGATTCTGACCTCCCTGTAAGGTGTGATTCTGACCTCCCTGTCTGATTCTGACCTCCCTGTAAGGTCTGATTCTGACCTCTCTGTAAGGTGTGATTCTGACCCCCCTGTCTGATTCTGACCTCTCTGTAAGGTGTGATTCTGACCTCCCTGTAAGGTCTGATTCTGACCTCCCTGTAAGGTCTGATTCTGACCTCTCTGTAAGGTGTGATTCTGACCTCTCTGTAAGGTGTGATTCTGACCCCCAGTAAGGTGTGATTCTGACCTCCCTGTAAGGTGTGATTCTGACCCCCATGTAAGGTCTGATTCTGACCTCTCTGTAAGGTCTGATTCTGACCTCCCTGTCTGATTCTGACCTCCCTGTAAGGTGTGATTCTGACCTCCCTGTCTGATTCTGACCTCCCTGTAAGGTCTGATTCTGACCTCTCTGTAAGGTGTGATTCTGACCTCTCTGTAAGGTGTGATTCTGACCCCCATGTAAGGTCTGATTCTGACCTCTCTGTAAGGTCTGATTCTGACCTCCCTGTCTGATTCTGACCTCCCTGTAAGGTGTGATTCTGACCTCCCTGTCTGATTCTGACCTCCCTGTAAGGTCTGATTCTGACCTCTCTGTAAGGTGTGATTCTGACCCCCCTGTCTGATTCTGACCTCTCTGTAAGGTGTGATTCTGACCTCCCTGTAAGGTCTGATTCTGACCTCCCTGTAAGGTCTGATTCTGACCTCTCTGTAAGGTGTGATTCTGACCTCCCTGTAAGGTGTGATTCTGACCCCCATGTAAGGTGTGATTCTGACCCCCATGTAAGGTGTTATTCTGACCTCCCTGTAAGGTGTGATTCTGACCTCTCTGTAAGGTGTGATTCTGACCTCCCTGTAAGGTGTGATTCTGACCTCCCTGTAAGGTCTGATTCTGACCTCTCTGTAAGGTGTGATTCTGACCTCCCTGTAAGGTGTGATTCTGACCTCCCTGTAAGGTCTGATTCTGACCTCCCTGTAAGGTCTGATTCTGACCTCCCTGTAAGGTCTGATTCTGACCTCTCTGTAAGGTGTGATTCTGACCTCCCTGTAAGGTGTGATTCTGACCTCCCTGTAAGGTGTGATTCTGACCTCCCTGTAAGGTCTGATTCTGACCTCTCTGTAAGGTCTGATTCTGACCTCCCTGTAAGGTGTGATTCTGACCTCTCTGTAAGGTCTGATTCTGACCTCTCTGTAAGGTGTGATTCTGACCTCCCTGTAAGGTCTGATTCTGACCTCCCTGTAAGGTCTGATTCTGACCTCCCTGTAAGGTGTGATTCTGACCTCTCTGTAAGGTCTGATTCTGACCTCTCTGTAAGGTGTGATTCTGACCTCCCTGTAAGGTCTGATTCTGACCTCCCTGTAAGGTCTGATTCTGACCTCCCTGTAAGGTCTGATTCTGACCTCTCTGTAAGGTCTGATTCTGACCTCCCTGTCTGATTCTGACCTCCCTGTAAGGTGTGATTCTGACCTCCCTGTCTGATTCTGACCTCTCTGTAAGGTGTGATTCTGACCCCCATGTAAGGTCTGATTCTGACCTCTCTGTAAGGTGTGATTCTGACCTCCCTGTAAGGTCTGATTCTGAACTCCCTGTAAGGTGTGATTCTGACCCCCATGTAAGGTGTGATTCTGACCCCCATGTAACGTCCGATAAGTTTTCCTCCCTAACAGAAGCAATCCATAATATCTCAGCAACACTCTGTTTCTTTGGTGTTTGGTGACACAATCAATTCATTATACTGTTTATTCAACAAATTTGAAAATAGTGTTTGAAAAATGCAAGAGGAGGCAGATATTTTATGGACCTCTGGAGAAAGAGGACGCAGCCTCTTCCTCCTCCTGTGTTTTCCGTCTTCTTTCATGACAGTCTTCATTCGGTCCGCGAGGAAACTTTATTGCTCATTATGTGTGGGGCCACAATGACAGATGATTTATTGAGAGCCCAAAAAATGTGCTTTGGACTGCAGAGGTTCTTATTCTCCTGCACTGCTGCTCGTCAGCTCTTTCTAGCATCCAATGTAACAATGCAGGGAGAGGCCTTAACAACAATACCATGACAGTAATACATATTATATACATGTTGTCTGTACAGTTACTGTGCACTTCTACAGGAAGGCAAAGAGAGGCCTTAACAACAATACCATGACAGTAATACATATTATATACATGTTGTCTGTACAGTTACTGTGCACTTCTACAGGAAG
>NW_025748703.1:0-5000 GCF_021184085.1 Oncorhynchus gorbuscha
ACTAGCCTGGCAGACGGACAGACACAGGGACAGATGCTGGCTGACTAGCCTGGCAGACGGACAGACACAGGGACAGATGCTGGCTGACTAGCCTGGCAGACGGACAGACACAGGGACAGATGCTGGCTGACTAGCCTGGCAGACGGACAGACACAGGGACAGATGCTGGCTGACTAGCCTGGCAGACGGACAGACACAGGGACAGATGCTGGCTGACTAGCCTGGCAGACGGACAGACACAGGGACAGATGCTGGCTGATTAGCCTGGCAGACGGACAGACACAGGGACAGATGCTGGCTGACTAGCCTGGCAGATGGACAGACACAGGGACAGATGCTGGCTGACTAGCCTGGCAGACGGACAGACACAGGGACAGATGCTGGCTGACTAGCCTGGCAGACGGACAGACACAGGGACAGATGCTGGCTGACTAGCCTGGCCCTGTGTTGACATTTTCTCTCCTTGAATACAGCCTTTGATTGGTTTTGATCGGTCCAAAGTGCCCTGGTTCCCTCGCTGTAGAGTGACAGTGATGACACTCATTAAGAGCACTGCTCAAATCTCAGATGACACTATTCCAACCTTTCCTAGAGCCAAGACCAATAGTAGTGCACTCTGGGTAAATGGTGCAGCGGAGGCAGTCTATTTCCTTCTGATGACATCACTCTGGCCATGCCCACTGCTGTTTCACTATCCCCAGACTAAACCTAACTAATTCACCAGGTGGTTGTATTTTTCAGTCCTATGCCCCTCTAACCCTAACAGGAAGTAACCTTACTTAGCCAACACAAGTGGATGTTTCTTTTTGGCAGTACGGTGACGTGCTGTAACAGTTTGGACACTCGGTACTAGATGTCAATGCGAAGGATAAACTGGTGGCGCTGGAGAGATGAGGTGTGCTGTCCTCCCTGACTGACTGAACAGAGAGGAGGCTGGCCTCTCAGGACGTCCTCCTGACTGACTGAACAGAGAGGAGGCTGGCCTCTCAGACGTCCTCCCTGACTGACAGAACAGAGGAGGCTGGCCTCTCAGACGTCCTCCCTGACTGACTGAACAGAGAGGAGGCTGGCCTCTCAGACGTCCTCCCTGACTGACTGAACAGAGAGGGGCTGGCCTCTCAGACGTCCTCCCCTGACTGAACAGAGGGAGGCTGGCCTCTCAGACGCCCTCCCTGACTGAACAGAGGAGGCTGGCCTCCCAGGCGTCCTCCCTGACTGACTGAACAGAGAGGAGGCTGGCCTCTCAGACCTCTGACTGACTGAACAGAGAGGAGGCTGGCCTCTCAGACCTCCCTGAATGACTGAACAGAGAGGAGGCTGGCCTCTCAGACGTCCCTTCCTGACTGGACTGGACAGAGAGGAGGCTGGCCTCTCAGACCTTACTGACTGAACAGAAGGAGGCTGGCCTCTCAGGCCCCTCCTGACTGAACAGAGAGGAGGCTGGCCTCTCAGGCGTCCTCCCTGACTGACTGAACAGAGAGGAGGCTGGCCTCTCAGGCGCCCTCCCTGACCGACTGAACGGAGAGGAGGCTGGCCTCAGACGCCCTCCCTGACTGACTGTGAACGGAGAGGAGGCTGGCCTCTCAGACGTCCTCCCTTACTGACTGAACAGAGAGGAGGCTGGCCTCAGACGCCCCTCCTTGACTGACTGAACAGAGAGGAGGCTGGCCTCTCAGACCTTACTGACTGAACAGAGAGGAGGCTGGCCTCTCAGGCGTCCTCCTGACTGACTGAACAGAGAGGAGGCTGGCCCTCAGGCGTCCTCCTTGACTGACTGAACAGAGAGGAGGCTGGCCTCTCAGGCGTCCTCCCTGACTGACTGAACAGAGAGGAGGCTGGCCTCTCAGACGTCCTCCTGACTGACTGAACAGAGAGGAGGCTGGCCTCTCAGGCGTCCCTCCCTGACTGACTGAACAGAGAGGAGGCTGGCCTCTCAGACGTCCTCCGTGACTGACTGAACAGAGAGGAGGCTGGCCTCTCAGACGTCCTCACTGACTGAACAGAGAGGAGGCTGGCCTCTCAGACCTTACTGACTGACTGAACAGAGAGGAGGCTGGCCTCTCAGACCTTACTGACTGACTGAACAGAGAGGAGGCTGGCCTCTCAGACCTTACTGACTGACTGAACAGAGAGGAGGCTGGCCTCTCAGACGTCCTCCCTGACTGACTGAACAGAGGCTGGCCTCATATGATGATGCACAGACATCCTCTGAGCCAGCCCCAGTAAGTATCCTCTCTGGCCTAAACTGTTGGCTCCTATATTGAGGTTCTTCTCTGTTTGACCTTCTCTCTCGCTGAGAGCTCTTAGTTAACCCGACTTTCAGTGACAAAGTGGTAACCCTGGCGTTGCCACTACCAAATATATTGACACAAATATATTGCACAGTTTTTTTTGTCCATCTGAAGCCAGCGTGTCTTATCAGACTCAGCCATAACGAGGCCAACGGGACCAACAATAGATTAGGCACACCAGGGGCTAATGTAATATAATGTATCAATGATTCAGATGCTATGGTGATTTCAGGGGCCCGGGCATCTTCTGTTCCAGCGCTTGCTACGGTGGTGGTGGTGGTCGGCTTATTCACACTGCTAGCCGCGCTGCTAATTACCAGCATAATTGAAGTGAGCGACTGCCTGCCTGGGCGTCTGCAGTACGAAGCGGCTCTAGAGGGTGTGTGTGTGTGTGTGTGTGTGTGTGTGTGTGTGTGTGTGTGTGTGTGTGTGTGTGTGTGTGTGTGTGTGTGTGTGTGTGTGTGTGTGTGTGTGTGTGTGTGTGTGTGTGTCACGGTTCCAAACGCCTGCTTCTAAACCACCACTTCCACCATATGGTCATTGATCTTACTGTGAGCTGCTGGGGCAGACTCCTCGTGATGAGACCGGGACAGGGGAGCAGGGGGTCGTGTGTGTGATGATGTGTCGTGTGGTTGTGCTAATGTGTTAGATGGTGATCGGGTGAGAGAGAAAATGGGAGAAAGGGAAGTGTGTTTTAGAACATACAACCATCTTATCCGTGGTTGTTTGCTGTTTGGGGTTTTAGGCTGGGTTTCTGGCCTGGCACTTTGAGATATCAGCTGATGTACGAAGGGCTATATAAATACATTTGATTTGATTTGAGGTGGTTTTGAGGGTGGTTTTGTTATCCAGGGTGGTTTGTTATCCAGGGTGGTTTTGTTATCCAGGGTGGTTTTGTTATCCAGGGTGGTTTGTTATCCAGGGTGGTTTTGTTATCCAGGGTGGTTTTGTTCTGTGTGTTTGCCGACCAAGGACCAGCATTGTCCTCTCCTTGGTGTTTAGTGTTGTGTTGATCAGTTACAGCAGGTAGGCTATACCTGACACGGCTCTGATTTGGACCAGCATTGTCCTCTCCCTTGGTGTTTAGTGTTGTGGTTGATCAGTTACAGCAGGTAGGCTATATCTGACCTGACACGGCTCTGATTTGAAGGATTGGCTGATTTTCATTCGCCTGTATAACAAAATCATCTAATATTCACATTTTTACATACATGTAGATCAAGATGCAGCTTAAATCAATATAGACTGGAGTCAAATTAGATGGTGAGGTATGGCTCTCCTAACTGTGGTGTGTCTAAGAGATGGTGAGATATGGCTCTCCTAACTGTGGTGTGTCTAAGAGATGGTGAGGTATGGCACTCTCCTAACTGGTGTCTAAGAGATGGTGAGGTATGGCTCTCCCTAACTGTGTTGTGTCTAAGAGATGGTGAGGTATGGCACTCTCCTAACTGTGGTGTGTCTAAGAGATGGTGAGGTATGGCACTCTCCTTACTGTGGTGTGTCTAAGAGATGGTGAGGTATGGCTCTCCTAACTGTGGTGTGTCTTAGAGATGGTGAGGTATGGCTCTCCTAACTGTGGTGTGTCTTAGAGATGGTGAAGTATGGCTCTCCTAACTGTGGTGTGTCTAAGAGATGGTGAGGTATGGCACTCTCCTAACTGTGGTGTGTCTAAGAGATGGTGAGGTATGGCTCTCCTAACTGTGGTGTGTCTAAGAGATGGTGAGGTATGGCACTCTCTAACTGTGTGGTGTGTCTAAGAGATGGTGAGGTATGGCACTCTCTCCTAACTGTGGTGTGTCTAAGAGATGGTGAGGTATGGCTCTCCTAACTGTGGTGTGTCTTGGCCTAAAGGAGTTCTTCAACCCCTCTTGTGCAGTTGCAGACTAACATTGTCCCCTGGTGCCACTGTTTTTCAGTTGGTGGCACCAGCCCCTGATTTGGTCACCGATTGTTATCCTCGACGTCACTCAATATAAAAAAAACGTGTCGTTTTCATGTTGTGACATAAAATATTTTATGTGCAACTTAATCCTAATCATGACTTCCAGTTGTCAATGTGCTATTTTTTGTTATATTTTACTGTTAATATAGGACTCCAGAACGTGTTTTTTTATCGAGATGAATTTGACTTGCATATTTATGTGGTCTATTATCGTAGGTACATTTTAATTGGGTCTCATTCACTACCTGAGTAATTGGAACCTCAAAACACTTTAGCAAGATTGCTAACTCTAAATATAATACCCACTGCTAGTAGCCGTAGGCCAGTGCCTTCAGAAGGTATTCATGACCCTCGATTTATTCCATCCCACATCTACACACAATACCCCATATAATGACATTTGAAAACATGTTTTTGTTGTTGTTTTTAAAACATTTTTGCAAATTTATTGAAAATGAAATGCAGAAAGATCTAATTTACATAGTATTCACACCACTGAGTCAATACATGTTAGAATCACCTTTGGCAGTGATTACAGCTGTGCGTCTTTCTGGGTAAGTCTTTAAGAGCTGTGAGTCTTTCTGGGTAAGTCTCTAAGAGCTATGAGTCTTTCTGGGTAAGTCTCTAAGAGCTTTCCTCTCCTGGATTGTACAATATTTGCACATTTCAGCTCTGTCAGGTTAGTTGTTGATCATTGCTAGACAGATATTTTCAAGTCCTGCCATAGATTTTCAAGAAGATTTAAGTAAAGAAATAACTAGGCCACT
>NW_025748703.1:7500-31702 GCF_021184085.1 Oncorhynchus gorbuscha
CTCTTGAGCTGCTGTTAATTTAGCTCCTGGGGAGGACAACACTGGACAACCAGAAGATGTGCTCTGGGGGTTTGGGTCAAACACATTTGTCAAATACTTGAGCTGCTCTTGGCCTCCACTGCGGGGGAGGGGAGGGGCAAGGCAGCTCAAGTGTATTAGTTGAGTCTACCCGGTATCGTTGAGGGCCCAAACCGCTGACTCTAAACTATTTTATAGTAGATCAGGGAACAAACCGTGACTCAGAACAGTGTTTAGTTGAGTTAATATCGTTTGAACCGCTCTCTAAAGAACTGCTGTTAATTGAGCTCCTGGGAGGACAACGCTGACAAGGCCAATAAGATGAGCTACCCGGGGTTGAGGGCCCAAACACATTTGTCAAATTAGTTGAGCGGATCGTTTGGCCTCCACTCACAGAACTCAAGTGTATTAGTTGAGTATCTGAGATCTGATTGGTCTAGCTGACTCCTAAAAACTCCGGGAACTTCATTTTTATGGCCCAAATTCTAAAAACCAAAAGACTTAATCGTTGAGGCCCAAATCAATAACTTTACAGAACTATTTGCATTAGTTGAGTTACCCGGTATCGTTGAGGGCCCAAACCGCTGACTCCTACAGAACTCAAGTGTATTAGTTGAGTTACCCGGTATCGTTGAGGCCCAAACCGCTGACTCCTACAGAACTCAAGTGTATTAGTTGAGTTACCCGGTATCGTTGAGGGCCCAAACCGCTGACTCCTACAGAACTCAAGTGTATTAGTTGAGTTACCCGGTATCGTTGAGGGCCCAAACCGCTGACTCCTAAAGAACTCAAGTGTATTAGTTGAGTTACCCGGTATCGTTGAGGGCCCAAACCGCTGACTCCTACAGAACTCAAGTGTATTAGTTGAGTTACCCGGTATCGTTGAGGGCCCAAACCGCTGACTCCTACAGAACTCAAGTGCCCTCACAAACTTCAAACTAAATAAATATATCCTCAAAATACTTTATGTTGATACCGTACTCCACCCAGCAGGTTTTGGGTGCGACGGCGGACTCCATGTTCACCCCCCCAGAGGGAAATTGGCTCTGCAGCAGTAGAGCACATCAAACATGAGACCACAATGATACACAATGGGAAGTGATCTTCCATGTCTATTCCTTACTGGGATAGACATCCTTCCCTCAGAACCTACTGGAACAGCAGCTGGTTCTAAACTCTCTGTTCTTAGAATGAAACTCTCTGAGTTCTTAGAATGAAACTCTCTTTGAGTTCTAGAATGAAACTCTCTTTGAGTTCTTAGAATGAAACTCTCTGAGTTCTTAGAATGCTCTGATTCCTCTTCCCTGAACACTCCCTATTCCACTTAGTCACCTCAGTAGGGTGGAATTAGATTGGGATTTTATAGATGTGATCCCTAATTTGTAAGGAATGTAAGTTTAGCACCTGAAGTCTTGCCGTTTTATTGAAGAAAAGGTTGACGTGGACGGTGTCGGGTAATGGACTGACTGAGTGTGTGATTTTATATGTTGTGCCTTCAAGTTACAGACGTCATTTGCATTGCATATATGTGCAAAAGTGTAGAAAATTAGAAACCATTTTTGATGGGTTGAATTGGGTTGTTTTTAATCTTTCCCTGCTGAAAGAGCCCCGGTATGTGATTTGTTATTGTATAAAGCTGAGAACTCATCAGGAAGTTGAAGTCTGATTTGAGTTTGAGTTGAACCTCTTATATTCTGATTGATTTAAGGGTTTCAGTCAAATCTCTATTTTCCTAATCACAGATTCTGATCATTTCAGCACATTGCCCACTGCCTCACTCAAGTAAAATACCAAATTACAAATTGACATAAACTGCTGTCTGCAATCTTAATCCTAATGAATATGCTAATAGTATTGAATTTCAGGCTGTAGGGAAAGAGTGCTCTTCCATAATCACACAGTTCGATACTTTGTGAAGGATTTATTTCCTCCAAAACTTGAGTTTGTAGAGACGGGTCTGAAAACACCTGATGCAATGCTAATGCAATTAACACTCTATTCAACTGTAGGACAAGACCTAGGTTGCCTCCCAAATAGCACCCTATTCTCTACCAATTAACACTCTATTCAACTGTAGGACCAGACCTAGCCTGCTTCCCAAATAGCACCCTATTCTCTACCAATTAACACTCTATTCAACTTTAGGACAAGACCTAGCCTGCCTCCCAAATAGCACCCTATTCTCTACCAATTAACACTTTATTCAACTGTAGGACCAGACCTAGCCTGCTTCCCAAATAGCACCCTATTCTCTACCAATTAACACTCTATTCAACTTTAGGACAAGACCTAGCCTGCCTCCCAAATAGCACCCTATTCTCTACCAATTAACACTCTATTCAACTGTAGGACCAGACCTAGAGTGCCTCCCAAATGGCACCCTATTCTCTACCAATTAACACTCTATTCAACTGTAGCACCAAAGACCTAGGCTGCTTCCCAAATAGCACCCTAATTCTCTACCAAGTGACACTCTATTCAACTATAGGACCAAGACCTAGGCTGCTTCCCAAATAGCACCCTAATTCTCTACCAAGTGCACTACTTTTTTTTAGTTCACAATGTAGGGAATAGGATGATATTTGGGATGGATACATACTCCCAACCCTCAATGGTACCAGACAACCTGTATATAACTCATTAGGGCTTCGTCTCTCTCTCTCTCTCGCTTTCTCTCTCTCTCTCTCTCTCTCTCTCATTTCTTTTCTCTCTCTCTCTCTCTCCCTCTTCTCTCTCTCTTCTCTCTCTCTCTGTCTCTCCCTCTTTCTCTGTCTTTTCTCTCACCCTTCCCCATTTCTTTACTCTCCTCTGTCTCTCTCTGTTTTCTCTCCCCTTTTTCTCTCCTCTCCCTCTGTTCTCCCTCTTTTCTCTCCCTACTCTCTCCTCTGCGTCTCTGTCTCTCCTCTTTCTCTCCCTACTCTTTCTCCTCTGCGTTCTCTCTCTCTTCCTCTTTCTTCTTTCTCTCTCTCCTCTCTCTCTCTTCTCTCTCTTCCTCTGCGTTCTCTCCTCCTTTCTCTCCCTACTCTCTCCTCTGCGTTCTGTCTCTCTCCCTTTCTCTCCCTACTCTCTCCCTCTGCTCTCTCCCCTTTCTCCCCTACTCTCTCCTTCATCTCTGTCCTCCTTCTTTTCTCCCTACTCTCTCCCTCTGCGCTTCTCTCTCCCTTTTCTCTCCCTACTCTCTCCTCTGCGTCTCTGTCTCTCCCTCTTCTCTCCCTACTCTCTCCTCTGCGTCTCTGTCTCTTTCTTTCTCTCCCTACTCTCTCCTCTGCGTCTCTGTCTCTCCCCTCTTTCTCTCCCTACTCTTCCTCTGCGTCCTCTGTCTCTCCTTCTTTCTCTCCCACTCTCTCCTCTGCGTCTCTGTCGTCTCCTCTTTCTCTCCCTACTCTCTCTCTGCGTCTCTGTCTCTCCTCTTTTCTCCTCCCTCTGCGCTTCTGTTCCTCTCTTCTCTCTCTCCCTCTCTTCTCTCCCTACTCTCTCCTCTGCGTCTCTGTCTCTCCCTCTTTCTTCCCCTCCCCTCTCTCCTCTGCGTTCTGTCTCTCCTCTTTCTCTCCCTACTCTCTCCTCTGCGTCTCTGTCTCCTCTTCTCTCCCTACTCTCTCCTCTGCGTCTCTGTCTCTCCTTCTTTCTCTCCCCACTCTCTCCTCTGCGTCTCTGTCTCTCTCTCCCTCCTCTGCTCTCTCTCCTTTCTTTCTCTCCCCTCTCTCCTCTCCTGTCTCCTCCTTCCTTTCTCTCCTACTCTCTCCTCTGCGTCTCTGTCTCTCCCTCTTTCTCTCCCCTACTCTCTCCTCTGCGTTTCTCTCTCCCCTTTCTCTCCCTACTCTCTCCCTCTACTTTCCCCTTCTCTCCCTACTCTCCTCTTCTCTCTCCCTTCTCTCTCCTTCATGCTTTCTCTCCCTCTTTCTCTCCCTACTCTCTCTCCTCTGCCTTCCTCTTTCTCCACTCTCTCCTTTCTCTCCCTTCTCTCTCTGCGTCTCTGTCTTCCTCCTCATGCTGCGTCTTCCCTCTTCTCTCCCTACTCTCTCCTCCTGTCTCTCCCTCTTTCTCCCTACTCTTCCCTCTTTCTCTTCTCCCTACTCTCTCCCTCTGCCCTTCTCTCCCTCTTTTCTCTCCCTACTCTTCCTTGCGTTTCTTCTCCTTTCTCTCCCTACTTTCCCTCTGCGTCTCTGTTCTCCTTCTTTCTCTCCCTACTCTCTCCTTTCATGCTTCTTCTCTCTCCTTTTCTCTCCTCTACTCTCTTCCTCTGCGTCTCTGTCTCTCCTTCTTTCTCTCCCTACTCTTCCCTTTCATTCATCTCTCCCTCTTTCTCTCCCTACTCTTCCTCTGCCTCTGTTCTCCCTCTTTCTCCCTACTCTCTCCCTTCTCATGCTTTCTCTTTCCTCTTTCTCCTCCCTACTCCTCTGTTTTCTCCTCTGGCACTGTGGCATCTGCTTCTTGGAACAGTCTGTAGATTGCTGATTTACATATTGAATGAGTGCAGCAGGCCTTGCCAGTATATACCCACACCAGCCTTATCCGCACGATCAACAAGACTGAACAAAACCCTGGAAATGAATGGACTGACTGATGCAAGAGGAGAGACATCACACACACACACACACACACACACACACACACACACACACACACACACACACACACACACACACACACACACACACACACACACACACACACACACACACACACACACACACACACACACACACACACACACACACACAGTCTTAGCAGACTTCTGTCCTCCTTTCACATGACCAGCCGAGATCCTGTCTCCGGTTCCTGGCGGACAGAACGAGAGGGATAATGAGAAAAGAAAAGCGAGGGCCACACAGCCCGGCACACGGCTGGCACGCCCCCAGCCACCTCACGCTCAGTCACACGCTTCTCCCCACCCTACTGCCGCAGTCCCTGGTACGCCCCCAGCCACCTCACGCTCAGTCACACGCTTCCCCACTCCTACTGCCGTCGCTTTCCCTGGTACGCCCGCGAGCGGTAGACAAACATGTGCGCACGCACACTCTTCTGAGGGCCACACGGAGTGACATCTAGAGAAGGGGTTCATTGTTCCCCTCAGCCCCTCTCTGTCTTCACGCTCCGCTGAGCAGCTAGCTAAGTCCCTAAACTGTTTTGGGGGAAAGGGTTCCATATTGATCCAAACGGGGATCTGTCACTTGCTTCATATGTGGAACCCTTAAGAGTTCTATATAGAACCCTTTTTATAAGGTTCTTTAATCAGAACCCTGGGGGTTCTTGTCAACGGAAATAAAATACGTTCCATACAGAACCCTTTTTATAAGGTTCTACATGAACCCCCAGGGTTCTGATCGTAAACTAAATATGTTCCATACAGAACCCTTTTTATAAGGTTCTACATGAACCCCCAGGGTTCTGATCGGAAACTAAATATGTTCCATACAGAACCCTTTTTATAAGGTTCTACATGAACCCCCAGGGTTCTGATCGGAAACTAAATATGTTCCATACAGAACCCTTTTTTATAAGGTTCTACATGAACCCCCAGGGTTCTGATCGGAAACTAAATATGTTCCATACAGAACCCTTTTTTATAAGGTTCTACCTGAACCCACAGGGTTCTGATCGTAAACGGAAACTAAATATGTTCCATACAGAACCCTGTATGGTGCCGTTGATGAATTATGGCAATTAATTAAAATTAAAAATTAAATATTGGTCAAATGAATACCAGCATAGTTTTAGAGATTTGATTGTCATTATCTGCAAACATAAGTGGGGAAAACTCAAGCAGAGAGAGACAGGTGGAACAAGCAGAGAGAGACAGGTGGAACAAGCAGAGAGAGACAGGTGGAACAAGCAGAGAGAGACAGGTGGAACAAGCAGAGAGAGACAGGTGGAACAAGCAGAGAGAGACAGGTGGAACAAGCAGAGAGAGACAGGTGGAACAAGCAGAGAGAGACAGGTGGAACAAGCAGAGAGAGACAGGTGGAACAAGCAGAGAGAGACAGGTGGAACAAGCAGAGAGAGACAGGTGGAACAAGCAGAGAGAGACAGGTGGAACAAGCAGAGAGAGACAGGTGGAAGAAGCAGAGAGAGGCAGGTAGAACAAGCAGAGAGAGACAGGTGGAACAAGCAGAGAGAGACAGGTGGAACAAGCAGAGAGAGACAGGTGGAAGAAGCAGAGAGAGACAGGTGGAACAAGCAGAGAGAGACAGGTGGAACAAGCAGAGAGAGACAGGTGGAACAAGCAGAGAGAGACGGGTGGAACAAGTAGAGAGAGACAGGTGGAACAAGCAGAGAGAGACGGGTGGAACAAGTAGAGAGACAGGTGGAACAAGCAGAGAGAGACGGGTGGAACAAGTAGAGAGAGACAGGTGGAACAAGCAGAGAGAGGCAAGCAGAGAGAGACAGGTGGAACAAGCAGAGAGAGACAGGTGGAACAAGCAGAGAGAGGCAGGTGGAACAAGCAGAGAGAGACAGGTGGAACAAGTAGAGAGGCAGGTGGAACAAGCAGAGAGAGACAGGTGGAACAAGCAGAGAGAGACAGGTGGAACAAGTAGAGAGGCAGGTGGAACAAGTAGAGAGACAGGTGGAACAAGCAGAGAGAGACAGGTGGAACAAGCAGAGAGAGACAGGTGGAACAAGTAGAGAGAGACAGGTGGAACAAGCAGAGAGAGGCAGGTGGAACAAGCAGAGAGAGGCAGGTGGAACAAGCAGAGAGAGGCAAGCAGAGAGAGACAGGTGGAACAAGCAGAGAGAGACAGGTGGAACAAGCAGAGAGAGACAGGTGGAACAAGCAGAGAGAGACAGGTGGAACAAGCAGAGAGAGACAGGTGGAACAAGCAGAGAGAGACAGGTGGAACAAGCAGAGAGAGACAGGTGGAACAAGTAGAGAGGCAGGTGGAACAAGCAGAGAGAGACAGGTGGAACAAGCAGAGAGAGACAGGTGGAACAAGCAGAGAGAGACAGGTGGAACAAGCAGAGAGAGACAGGTGGAACAAGCAGAGAGAGGCAGGTGGAACAAGCAGAGAGAGACAGGTGGAACAAGCAGAGAGAGACAGGTGGAACAAGCAGAGAGAGGCAGGTGGAACAAGCAGAGAGAGACAGGTGGAACAAGCAGAGAGAGACAGGTGGAACAAGCAGAGAGAGACAGGTGGAACAAGCAGAGAGAGACAGGTGGAACAAGCAGAGAGAGACAGGTGGAACAAGCAGAGAGAGACAGGTGGAACAAGCAGAGAGAGAGACAGGTGGAACAAGCAGAGAGAGACAGGTGGAACAAGTAGAGAGAGGAGGGTGGACCGGGCGGGAGAGGCAGAGCAGTGACTGTATGCTTAGCAGGATGGTCCATGTCTCTAATCATCTTTGCTGGTAGCGATGTTGTTTCCATAAGTGGATGAGTTGAATCAGCATGTATGGTGAAGCACCAACCCTTAGTGACCTCTTCAAAAGGAGTTCATTATGACCACATTTTTATTGTTTTGTGTGACTACAGCTTCAGCGATAAAACACAAACATAGAGACCCGTTCTAAATGAGCGAGGCGTAGATCAGACCGACCAACACGACTTCCATGAGGTTGTCAGCAGCAGGAGACAGAGATCCATTGCCTCTGATAGTTGGGTTACTGCCAGACTGAGTAAAACGTAGTGTGTTAAGTCATGTAATGTGGTTAGAGGCGGGTAGCCTAGTGGTTAGAGGCAGGTAGCCTAGTGGTTAGAGGCAGGTAGCCTAGTGGTTAGAGGCGGGTAGCCTAGTGGTTAGAGGCGGGTAGCCTAGTGGTTAGAGGCGGGTAGCCTAGTGGTTAGAGGCGGGTAGCCTAGTGGTTAGAGGCGGGTAGCCTAGTGGTTAGAGGTGGGTAGCCTAGTGGTTAGAGGCGGGTAGCCTAGTGGTTAGAGGCGGGTAGCCTAGTGGTTAGAGGCGGGTAGCCTAGTGGTTAGAGGCGGGTAGCCTAGTGGTTAGAGGCGGGTAGCCTAGTGGTTAGAGGCGGGTAGCCTAGTGGTTAGAGCGTTGGACTAGTAACCGAAAGGTTACTAGATCAAATCCCCGAGCTGACAAGGTAAACATCTGTCTTTCTGCCCCTGAACCAGGCAGTTAAAACCCACAGTTCCTAGGCCGTCATTGAAAATAAGAATTTGTTCTTAACTGACTTGCCTAGTTAAATAAAGGTTAAATGATCAAATATTGATGCTCCAGATACTCATCTAGTTTAAAGAAGTGCCGTTTTATTGCTTCTTTAATCAGTACAACAGTTTTCAACTGTGCTAACATAATTGCAAAAGGGTTTTCTAATGATCAATGTGCCTTTTCAAATGATTAACTTGGATTAGCTGACACAACGTACCATTGGAACACAGGAGTGATGGCTGCTGATAATGGGTCTCTGTACACCTATGTAGATATTCCATTAAAAATCAGCCGTTTCCAGCTACAACAGTCATTTACAACATTAACAATTTCTACACTGTATTTCTGATCCCTTTGATGTTATTTTAATGGGCAAATTATTATTATTATTTTTCAAAAACAAGGTCATTTTTAAGTGACCCCAAACTGTTGAACGGTGGTGTATATTGACATATATTTAAATAATATGATAATAACCAACATATATATAGAATAGAATATAGAATATAGAACACCAAACGATCATTTGTAGAACTGTAGACACAAATGCACGTAGAATGTATGCACACATGACTGTAAGTCGCTTTGGATAAAAGCGTCTGCTAAATGGCATATATTATTATATTATTATTATAATGGGTGTGACAGCGAGAGAGGGAGAGCATTTTGTTGTGTGTGTGTGTGTGTGTGTGTGTGTGTGTGTGTGTGTGTGTGTGTGTGTGTGTGTGTGTGTGTGTGTGTGTGTGTGTGTGTGCTGTAGAATTAGATTCCGGGAGAGGTAAGGGCACCGAGTTTTACTGCTAACCTGAGTTACAACGCTTATCATTACACACACTTTATTATAAAGAGAAAATATGTTTGTCAGTGTCCCAAACGGTACCCTGTTCCCTATATAGTGCACTACTTTAGACCAGGGCCAAACGGTACCCTGTTCCCTATATAGTGCACTACTTTAGACCAGGACCAAACGGTACCCTGTTCCCTATATAGTGCACTACTTTAGACCAGGGCCAAACGGTACCCTGTTCCCTATATAGTGCACTACTTTAGTCCAGGGCCAAACGGTACCCTGTTCCCTATATAGTGCACTACTTTAGACCAGGACCAAACGGCACCCTGTTCCCTATATAGTGCACTACTTTTGCCAGGAGCTCTGGTCTGTGTAGGGAATAGGGTGCCATTCGGGACTGAACCCGAGGTTAAAAGAGGGGCCTACACAACATGACCGCGTGTTTTCATTTCAGCATTAAGTATCTCCTTTCATCTCCTTTCAGTTGGAAAGGCTGTGCAGCGTGAGATTCTGTGGTGCATACCTTCCCTCCCTCTCTCCATCAACCATCTCCATCCACCCTCTCCATCCACCCTCCCTCTCCATCAACCATCTCCATCCACCCTCTCCATCCACCCTCCCTCTCCATCAAATCTCCCCCTCCATCCACCCTCTCCATCAACCATCTCCCTCTCCATCCACCCTCCCCCTCCATTCCCCCTCCCCCTCTCCATCCACCCTTTCCCTCTCCATCCAACCTCTCTCCTCCATCCACCCTCCCCTCCATCCACCCTCCCTCCATCCACCCTTTCCCTCCATCCACCCTATGCCCCTCCATCCACCCTCTCCCCCTCCATCCACCCTTCCCCCTCCATCCACCCTCTCCCCCTCCATCCACCCTCTCCCCTCCATCCACCCTTTCCCCCTCCATCCACCCTTTCCCCCTCCATCCACCCTCTCCCCTCCATCCACCTCTCCCCTCCATCCACCTCTCCTCCATCCACCTTTCCCCTCCATCCACCCTCTCCCCCTCATCCACCCTCTCCCTTCCATCCACCCTCTCCCCTCCATCCACCCTTCCTCTCCATCCACCCTCTCCCCCCTCCATCCACCCTCTCCCCTCCATCCACTTCCTCTCCCCCTCCATCCACCTCTCTCCCTCCTCCATCCACCCTTCCCCTCCATCCACCCTCTTCTCCATCCACCCTCCCTCTCCATCCACCATCTCCATCCACCTCTCTTCTTCCATCCTCTTTCTCTTCCATCCACCTTTCTCTCCATCCACCTTTCCCTCCATCCACCTCCCTTCCATTCACCTTTTCCTCCACCTTCCTCCTCATCTCTTCATTCACCTTTCTTCTCTCCATCCACCTTCTTCTCCTCCATCTCACCTCTTCCCTTCCATCTACCTCTCTCTCCATCCACCTTCTCTCCATCCACCTCTTCTTCTCTATCCACCTCCTTCTCTTCATTCACCCTCTCTTCCATCCACCATTCCATCCACCTTCCCCTCTCCATCCACCATCTCCATCCATCCTTCCTCTCCATCCACCTCCCCCTCTCCATCCACTCCACCTCTCCATCCACCTCCCCTCTCTCCATCCACCTCCTCTCCATCCACTTCCTCTCCATCCACCCTCCCCCTCTCCATCCACCCTCCCCTCCATCCACCCTCCCCCTCTCCATCCACCCTCCCCCCCTCTCCATCCACCCCTCCTCTCCATCCACCCCTCCTCTCCATCCACCCCTCCTCTCCATCCATCCACCCTCTACATCAACCCCCCCTCTCCATCCATCCATCCCTCTCTCCTTTCACTCACCACCCTCCTGTAATCCTGCTCTCCTGTGTGTGTGTGTGTGTGTGTGTGTGTGTGTGTGTGTGTGTGTGTGTGTGTGTGTGTGTGTGTGTGTCTCTCTGATGATCAAAAAGCTAAATCTTGTGTGTCTGGGACATCATGTGCTGTAGTACTTAAAGCAGCAAGCCGATTAGTCTCGTTTCTGCTCTGGCTCATGTTGACAGTATTGTAGGCACCTTGTCTTTCCTGCTGCCCTCCGAGTAGAGGCTATAACAGACAGACCCTCCTGGAACCCCAAGACAGACCGTCCTGGAGCCCCTAGACGGGGGCAGGCCCTCCTGGATCCCCAAGATGGGGGCAGGCCCTCCTGGATCCCCAAGATGGGGGCAGGCCCTCCTCGAGCCCCAAGATGGGGGCAGGCCCCCCTGGAGCCCCAAGATGGGGGCAGGCCCCCCTGGAGCCCCAAGATGGGGGCAGGCCCCCCTGGAGCCCCAAGATGGGGGCAGGCCCCCTTGGAGCCCCAAGATGGGGGCAGGCCCCCCTGGAACCCCAAGATGTGGGCAGACCCTCCTAGAACCCAAAGACAAACCCCCTGGAGCCCCAAGATGGGGGCAGGCCCTCCTGGAGCCCCAAGATGGGGGCAGGCCCTCCTGGAGCCCCAAGATGGGGGCAGGCCCTCCTGAAGCCCCAAGATGGGGGCAGGCCCTCCTGGAGCCCCAAGATGGGGACAGGCCCTCCTGGAGCCCCAGGAGTTGGACACTGTTCAGGAGACTCCTATGTTGACTGAAGCCCCATAACATCCTGTTTGTCTAACGGCGATGCTTGGGCAATACACTACACCACTTCTAAAATCTTAACTTGGACGGGCTCACATTTCTTCGTCCCAAATCTTTCGATCCGCCCATCCTCAACCCCAGGAAGTGGGTGCTCGTTTCTCGGGTCGTCGTAGGGCAAAAAACAATGCCGGCGCGCAAACGGTGAGCTTCTTCATTAGTGGGGCTGTTATTATGTTGAGGAACATCCAAAAACAGACGGAGGTGCGGAATATGGACTTAATATGAACTAAACGTCAAACAAGAGAATATTTTGTGCTTCTGTCATGGTAGGACAGGGATGTAATAGAGGTGGAGTTTGTTTTACATGGCCTGATGTCCCGGGTGTCTGGAGATATCAGTGAAGAACCAATGGTCTGGTCCAAAGGGAGCAAACGCCACACATCCGGGCCACTGGGCCACGTTCAACAAACCTGCCTATTTGAAAAGGCAGCTGCGTTCTCTCTACCAGTCTGTCCTCCGTCCCCTCGTTCTCTCTACCAGTCTGTCCTCCGTCCCCTCGTTCTCTCTGACAGTCTGTCCTCAGTCACCTCGTTCTCTCTACCAGTCTGTCCTCCGCCCCCTCGTTCTCTCTACCAGTCTGTCCTCCGTCCCCTCGTTCTCTCTACCAGTCTGTCCTCCGTCCCCTCGTTCTCTCTACCAGTCTGTCCTCCGTCCCCTCGTTCTTTCTACCAGTCTGTCCTCCGTCCCCTCGTTCTCTCTACCAGTCTGTCCTCCGTCCCTCGTTCTCTCTACCAGTCTGTCCTCCGCCCCTCGTTCTTCTACCAGTCTGTCCTCCGCCCCTCGTTCTCTACCAGTCTGTCCTCAGTCACCTCGTTCTCTCTACCAGTCTGTCCTCCGTCCCCTCGTTCTCTCTACCAGTCTGTCCTCCGTCACCTAGTTCTCTCTACCAGTCTGTCCTCCGTCCCCTCGTTCTCTCTACCAGTCTGTCCTCCGTCACCTCGTTCTCTCTACCAGTCTGTCCTCCGTCCCCTCGTTCTCTCTACCAGTCTGTCCTCCGTCCCCTCGTTCTCTCTGACAGTCTGTCCTCAGTCCCCTCGTTCTCTCTACCAGTCTGTCCTCCGTCACCTCGTTCTCTCTACCAGTCTGTCCTCCGTCCCCTCGTTCTCTCTGCCAGTCTGTCCTCCGTCCCTCGTTCTCTCCGCCAGTCTGTCCTCCGTCCCTCGTTCTTCTACCAGTCTGTCCTCTGTCCCCTCGTTCTCTCTACCAGTCTGTCCTCTGTCCCTCGTTTTCTCTACCAGTCTGTCCTCTGTCCCCTCGTTTCTCTCTACCAGTCTGTCCTCTGTCCCCTCGTTTCTCTCTACCAGTCTGTCCTCTGTCCCCTCGTTTCTCTCTACCAGTCTGTCCTCTGTCCCTCGTTCTTCTACCAGTCTGTCCTCCGTCCCTCGTTCTCTCTACCAGTCTGTCCTCCGTCCCTCGTTCTCTCTACCAGTCTGTCCTCTGTCCCTCGTTTTTCTACCAGTCTGTCCTCTGTCCCCTCGTTTTCTACCAGTCTGTCCTCTGTCCCCTCGTTGCTCTCCGCCAGTCTGTCCTCCGTCCTCGTTCTCTTCTACCAGTCTGTCCTTCGTCCCCTCGTTTCTCCCGGTCCACACGGGCCTGGTGGTTGTTGTTGCATGGAATTAGGCTACTCATCCAAGATCCCATTAATCTTGTTGCCAGTTACTACAAGCGATTTGGTGTAAATACAAACTCTTAAACCCTCTCACTAAGGCTTTAAGCTTTTTCTCACACTTGAACATAAACAAAGCCTGCACGCTTAAATCCATAGATTCACCACCAAAACCCTTCTGCTCAGCTGTCCATTCTCAGAGGTGGTCTTTAGGGGGCGCTGTCCTCTCATACAGTCGACTAGAGGAGACCAAACGGGACGGCTGCCAGACCTGCAGCGTGTGTGTGTGTGTGTGTGTGTGTGTGTGTGTGTGTGTGTGTGTGTGTGTGTGTGTGTGTGTGTGTGTGTGTGTGTGTGTGTGTGTGTGTGTGTGTGTGTGTGTGTGTGTGTGTGTGTGTGTGTGTGTGTGTGTGTGTGTGTGTACGCCATCCCAGCAGGCAATGCACCACTAACTCTTCATCACTAATTGGAGTTTTAGGGACACCTTTTCATCACCATTATAACCATATAGCCAGGACTCTGAAACACACCTTTTCATCACCATTATAACCATATAGTCAGGACTCTGAAACACACCTTTTCATCACCATTATAACCATATAGCCAGGACTCTGAAACACACCTTTTCATCACCATTATAACCAAATAGTCAGGACTCTGAAACACACCATTATAACCATATAGCCAGGACTCTGAAACACACCATTATAACCATATAGTCAGGACTCTGAAACACACCATTATAACCATATAGTCAGGACTCTGAAACACACCATTATAACCATATAGTCAGGACTCTGAAACACACCTTTTCATCAACATTATAACCCATATAGCCAGGACTCTGAAACACACCATTATAACCATATAGCCAGGACTCTGAAACACACCATTATAACCATATAGCCAGGACTCTGAAACACACCATTATAACCATATAGCCAGGACTCTGAAACACACCATTATAACCATATAGTCAGGACTCTGAAACACACCTTTTCATCAACATTATAACCATATAGTCAGGACTCTGAAACACACCATTATAACCATATAGCCAGGACTCTGAAACACACCTTTTCATCACCATTATAACCATATAGTCAGGACTCTGAAACACACCTTTTCATCAACATTATAACCCATATAGCCAGGACTCTGAAACACACCATTATAACCATATAGCCAGGACTCTGAAACACACCATTATAACCATATAGTCAGGACTCTGAAACACACCTTTTCATCAACATTATAACCCATATAGCCAGGACTCTGAAACACACCATTATAACCATATAGTCAGGACTCTGAAACACACCATTATAACCATATAGTCAGGACTCTGAAACACACCATTATAACCATATAGTCAGGACTCTGTAGATATGAAACCCCAGAACCACTGTGACAGAGGCCCAGTTAGTTCAGCCCAGCTGCAGTCAAAGATCCTGTGGTCTGTGTGCTGCTGTTTTGGCAGCCCATTTCTGGCGCAAGTGGAAACATGTGACCAGCGACTCCCAATAGTAGGGTCACACTATAACTATTTAAACATTCCTCCTAATGGACAGACCGAGACAGGACAGACCTCCTCTCTGTCTCTCTCTCTCTCTCTCTCTCTCTCTCTCTCTCTTGTCTCTCTCTCTCTCTCTCTGTCTCTCTCTCTCTCTCTCTCTCTCTCTCTCTCTCTCTCTCTCTCTCTCTCTCTCTCTCTCTGTCTCTTTCTCTAGTGTAAACTCACGTGCCTGGAGGCATTCTCTCAATCTAGCTGCACCACGTACACTATATTATCTACACCCGGCAGGCGGTGAAGAGGGTGTGTGTGTGTTCCCGGGCTATGGGTTTATGAGACCAACTCCTTTGTATTGTGGAGAGACCCAGGCAGTCCCACACACAAACTCCTTTATATTGTAGAGAGACCAGGCAGTCCCACAGACCAACTCCCTTTATTGTGGAGAGACCCAGGCAGTCCCACAGACCAACTCCTTTATATTGTAGAGAGACCCAGGCAGTCCCACAGACCAACTCCTTTATATTGTAGAGAGACCCAGGCAGTCCCACAGACCAACTCCTTTATATTGTGGAGAGACCCAGGCAGTCCCACAGACCAACTCCTTTATATTGTAGAGAGACCCAGGCAGTCCCACAGACCAACTCCTTTATATTGTAGAGAGACCCAGGCAGTCCCACAGACCAACTCCTTTATATTGTAGAGAGACCAGGCAGTCCCACAGACCACCTCCTTTATATTGTAGAGAGACCCAGGCAGTCCCACAGACCAACTCCTTTATATTGTAGAGAGACCCAGGCAGTCCCACAGACCACCTCCTTTATATTGTAGAGAGACCCAGGCAGTCCCACAGACCAACTCCTTTATATTGTAGAGAGACCCAGGCAGTCCCACAGACCAACTCCTTTATATTGTGGAGAGACCCAGGCAGTCCCACAGACCAACTCCTTTATATTGTGGAGAGACCCAGGCAGTCCCACAGACCAACTCCTTTATATTGTGGAGAGACCCAGGCAGTCCCACAGACCAACTCCTTTATATTGTAGAGAGACCCAGGCAGTCCCACAGACCAACTCCTTTATATTGTGGAGAGACCCAGGCAGTCCCACAGACCAACTCCTTTATATTGTAGAGAGACCCAGGCAGTCCCACAGACCAACTCCTTTATATTGTAGAGAGACCCAGGCAGTCCCACAGACCAACTCCTTTATATTGTGGAGAGACCCAGGCAGTCCCACAGACCAACTCCTTTATATTGTAGAGAGACCCAGGCAGTCCCACAGACCAACTCCTTTATATTGTAGAGAGACCCAGGCAGTCCCACAGACCAACTCCTTTATATTGTAGAGAGACCCAGGCAGTCCCACAGACCAACTCCTTTTATATTGTAGAGAGACCCAGGCAGTCCCACAGACCAACTCCTTTATATTGTAGAGAGACCCAGGCAGTCCCACAGACCAACTCCTTTATATTGTGGAGAGACCCAGGCAGTCCCACAGACCAACTCCTTTATATTGTGGAGAGACCCAGGCAGTCCCACAGACCAACTCCTTTATATTGTAGAGAGACCCAGGCAGTCCCACAGACCAACTCCTTTATATTGTGGAGAGACCCAGGCAGTCCCACAGACCAACTCCTTTATATTGTAGAGAGACCCAGGCAGTCCCACAGACCAACAGACCTAGTTTTTTAAAAAGAGGATGTCAATACAGGAGTGGACTGTCAGACAGGTGGGACAGGTACATTTCTCTCTGTCAGACAGGTGGGACAGGCACATTTCTCTCTTTCAGACAGGTGGGACAGGTACATTTCTCTCTGTCAGACAGGTGGGACAGGCACATTTCTCTCTGTCAGACAGGTGGGACAGGTACATTTCTCTCTGTCAGACAGGTGGGACAGGCACATTTCTCTCTTTCAGACAGGTGGGACAGGTACATTTCTCTCTGTCAGACAGGTGGGACAGGCACATTTCTCTCTGTCAGACAGGTGGGAGAGGCACATTTCTCTCTGTCAGACAGGTGGGACAGGCACATTTCTCTCTGTCAGACAGGTGGGACAGGTACATTTCTCTCTCAGACAGGTGGGACAGGTACATTTCTCTCTGTCAGACAGGTGGGACAGGTACATTTCTCTCTGTCAGACAGGTGGGACAGGTACATTTCTCTCTCAGACAGGTGGGACAGGTACATTTCTCTCTGTCAGACAGGTGGGACAGGTACATTTCTCTCTGTCAGACAGGTGGGACAGGTACATTTCTCTCTGTCAGACAGGTGGGACAGGCACATTTTTCTCTTTCAGACAGGGGGGACAGGCACATTTCTCTGTCAGATAGGTGGGACAGGCACATTTCTCTCTGTCAGACAGGTGGGACAGGCACATTTCTCTGTCAGACAGGTGGGACAGGCACATTTATCTCTGTCAGACAGGTGGGACAGGTACATTTCTCTCTGTCAGACAGGTGGGACAGGTACATTTCTCTCTGTCAGACAGGTGGGACAGGCACATTTCTCTCTTTCAGACAGGGGGGACAGGCACATTTCTCTGTCAGATAGGTGGGACAGGCACATTTCTCTCTGTCAGACAGGTAGGACAGGCACATTTCTCTCTGTCAGACAGGTGGGACAGGTACATTTCTCTCTGTCAGACAGGTGGGACAGGCACATTTCTCTCTGTCAGACAGGTGGGACAGGCACATTTCTCTCTCAGACAGGTGGGACAGGCACATTTCTCTGTCAGACAGGTGGGACAGGTACATTTCTCTCTCTCAGACAGGTGGGACAGGTACATTTCTCTCTCAGACAGGTGGGACAGGTACATTTCTCTCTAAGATAGGTGGGACAGGCACATTTCTCTGTTGTCAAATGATTCGTTTTCCTTCAGTTCTCTGATGGAGTCTAACCTTGTTGGCTAAGCAGTGACAAAGTACTGCAAGCATGGTTGTGTTTTAATGAAACATCAGAAAGCCAGTCGTCTACTTGCTGTCTGTGTAATATGTTCTGCCACACCGGGACCCCTTCCTTTACCTTCAACAGTGATACAGAGCACAGCAGCAATAACAACAACCAGCCGACCAGCCCTGACAATCACGCCCCCCTCCCAAAAAAATACATAAATGAGTTGAGGGCTTTAAACAAGACCACTGGGGGTTTTCAGACTCCTTTCATCACTCTTTTCATAGAGCCCAGAAAGAAAACAATATTTATTACTTTTGGAGATTAGGGGCTCTGAGGCGGCAGTGGTGCGTGGGTGGTGGGGAGGGGGTACCAGAGAAGAAGAAGAAAAGTGGGCGAGAAGAGGATGTGTTGGACCTTAATGAGGTTTAATGTTTGATGCTGGGGGGCGGGGAAACTACGGTGTGTGTTTGTGTCCTATAGGTTTATACAAGGCTGCTTCTCAATGAGCTGTGATCTAATTGGCTGTGATTGGAGGGTAATAAGGAAGCTGAGACCTGTTAATGATAGAGAGAGAGATGGCAGGATGAAGGGAGGGGCGTATTGTCCTCTCTTCTCCCAGAGTCGACCTTATGGCTCCTGACTGTCTGTAGGCCTCACCTGAGGTGTCTCTCTCTCTCTCTGTGTGTGTGTGTGTGTGTGTCTCTCTCTCTCTCTCTCTCTCTCTCTCTCTCTCTCTCTCTCTCTCTCTCTCTCTCTCTCTCTCTCTCTCTCTCTCTCTCTCTCTGTCTCTGTCTCTGTCTCTGTCTCTCTGTCTCTCTGTCTCTGTCTCTCTCTCTGTCTCTGTCTCTGTCTCTGTCTCTGTCTCTCTCTCTGTCTCTCTCTCTGTCTCTCTCTCTGTCTCTCTCTCTGTCTCTGTCTCTCTCTCTGTCTCTCTCTCTGTCTCTCTCTCTGTCTCTCTCTGTCTGTCTCTCTGTCTCTCTGTCTGTCTCTCTCTCTCTGTCTCTCTCTCTCTGTCTCTCTCTCTCTGTCTCTCTCTCTCTCTCTCTCTCTCTCTCTCTCTCTCTCTCTCTCTCTCTCTCTCTCTCTCTCTCTCTCTCTCTCTCTCTCTCTCTCTCTCTCTCTCTCTCTCTCTCCACAAAGTGATGTGTTTTAATGGCATTCCAGTCTGTGAGGTACGTAGTCAGGGTCAGGACACAGGAAAGACCAGACACGCTGCCACTGGAGGCAGACTTCCTGTATTTCACACTATGATAAGACACTGAGGGCGAGGTCCTCTGTATATCCTCACCCACGGTTGCTACTGGATTAGGGCTGTGAGGGAGAGCAGGGTCCGTGTGTGTGTGTGATGATGATGAGATGGCAGGGCCAGGACACAGGAAAGACAGGCACGTAAACACTCTCTGGAGGTACAGACTGTTCTCCTGTACGGCCTCTAAGGGCAGGACTGACTCAGGGGTCCCTGAGAAACACTGTTACTGGAGGGACTATCCTGGATAAACAAATGAAATGAGTCCTGGGAGGGAGGGGAGGGGAGGGCTGGGAGGGAGGGCACTATTGTGTGTGTTTTTATATGATGTTGGGGTCAGGCTAGAGGAAATGCCAGACACATAAACACCCTCTGGGGGTACAGTGGAGTATTATCCTGTATCACCTCTAACGGCAGGACTGGCGTAGGGCTCTCTGGAAAACAGTGGCACGTGTTACTCTGGGGACGAGCCTGGATAAATACATGAAATGGGGGCTGGGAGGGAGAGGGAGGGAGGGCTGGGAGGGAGAGGGAGGGAGAGGGGAGAGGGAGGGAGGGAGAGGGAGAGAGAGGGGAGAGGGAGGGAGGGCTGGGAGGGAGAGGGAGGGAGAGGGGAGAGGGAGGGAGGGAGAGGGAGGGAGAGGGGAGAGGGAGGGAGGGCTGGGAGGGAGAGGGAGGGAGAGGGGAGAGGGAGGGAGGGCTGGGAGGGAGAGGGAGGGAGAGGGAGAGGGAGGGAGGGCTGGGAGGGAGAGGGAGGGAGAGGGGAGAGGGAGGGAGGGCTGGGAGGGAGAGGGAGGGCTGGGAGGGAGAGGGAGGGAGAGGGGAGAGGGAGGGAGAGGGAGAGAGAGGGGAGAGGGAGGGAGGGCTGGGAGGGAGAGGGAGGGCTGGGAGGGAGAGGGAGGGAGAGGGGAGGGAGAGGGAGAGAGAGGGGAGAGGGAGGGAGGGCTGGGAGGGAGAGGGAGGGAGGGCTGGGAGGGAGAGGGGAGAGGGAGGGAGGGCTGGGAGGGAGAGGGAGAGAGAGGGGAGAGGGAGGGAGGGCTGGGAGGGAGAGGGGGGAGGGAGAGGGAGAGAGAGGGGAGAGGGAGGGAGGGCTGGGAGGGAGAGGGAGGGAGGGCTGGGAGGGAGAGGGGAGAGGGAGGGAGGGCTGGGAGGGAGAGGGAGAGAGAGGGGAGAGGGAGGGAGGGCTGGGAGGGAGAGGGAGGGAGGGCTGGGAGGGAGAGGGGAGAGGGAGGGAGGGCTGGGAGGGAGAGGGAGAGAGAGGGGAGAGGGAGGGAGGGCTGGGAGGGAGAGGGAGGGAGGGAGGGAGGGCTGGGAGGGAGAGGGAGGGAGAGGGGAGAGGGAGGGAGGGCTGGGAGGGAGAGGGGAGAGGGAGGGAGGGCTGGGAGGGAGAGGGAGGGAGAGGGGAGAGGGAGGGCTGGGAGGGAGAGGGAGAGGGAGGGAGGGCCAGTTTGTGTGATGGGGGTGTCAGGGTCAGGAGAGAGTAAAAGGCCAAGCACACAAACACCCTCTGGAGTCCACAGTATACTGTAACAGCCCAGTTATACAGCACCATATATCCACCCTGACATCAGGGAATGTGGTAGGACAGGTCAGGGCCATCCACCCTCTAACCACTAGGCTACCCCTCCCCTCCAACCACTAGGCTACCCCCTCCCCCTCTAACCACTAGGCTACCCCTCCCCTCTAACCACTAGGCTACCTTCCCCCCTCTAACCACTAGGCTACCCCTCCCCCTCTAACCACTAGGCTACCTGCCCCCCTCTAACCACTAGGCTACCCCCTCCCCTCTAACCACTAGGCTACCTGCCCCCCTCTAACCACTAGGCTACCTGCCCCCTCTAAGTGGTTACCTGCCCCCCTCTAACCACTAGGCTACCTGCCCCCCCCTCTAACCACTAGGCTACCTGCCCCCCCCCTCTAACCACTAGGCTACCTGCCCCCCAACCACTAGGCTACCCGCCTCCCTCTAACCACTAGGCTACCCTCCCTCTAACCACTAGGCTACCCGTGTCACATCGACTGTCTTTATACTGCGTTGTTGGTTAGGGGCTTGTTTTTATAATTATTATAGCATTTCACTGTCAGGTCTACATCTGTTGTATTCCGCATGTGGCGAATAACATGTGTTTTGATTGACATCATTTCACTGAACTCACAGGAACACACGGTTACGTTAACAGTATACCACTTCATGTAGCCTACTTTTGGCCAGCTGATAGCCGAGCCACCGATCAAGCAACATTCCGGGCTCACACATTCGGGCTCAACATTCGGGCTCAACATTCCGGGCTCAACATTCGGGCTCAACATTCCGGGCTCAACATTCCGGGCTCAACATTCCGGGCTCAACATTCGGGCTCAACATTCCGGACTCAACATTCGCTCACACATCTACCGGACTATTGCTGCGAACAGTATTGGTCAAATCAAGCTCCTCCACCTGTACACGCTGTTCCATCCAGATTGTGTCAATCCACTGGAGACTTGTAGGTAATATAAGATGATCTGTAGTGGGGACGTCTTGGCGCCGTAACGCGCCGCTAAGCTGTACACTGCACACATTTACAACCAGTAGAGACTTTAAATGGCCATATTTGGACGGACTTTTAGGCTTTAAGGATCCAGGACTAACGGACCCCTCAGTAGAGCAGGTAGTGTCCGTCACACAAGGAGAGAGAGGCCTCTGTTAAAACACGTCTTCTCCACAGGCTGCTGCTGGGTTTGACCCCGGGTGAAGAGCAGAAAGGCGAGGTCGGGCTCCCTTAATGTAAGATGTGTGTATATGTATATATGTGTACACACACACACACACACACACACACACACACACACACACACACACACACACACACACACACACACACACACACACACACACACACACACACACACACACACACACACACACACACACACACACACACACACACACACACACACACACACGGCAGCTATTAGGGAAGAATGTGTCTCGGCTTAGATAAACCGTTCAGAGATGTGTCAGTCAGAGGGCTATTCAGTAGAGGCATCACGGTTAAAGCTCCACGCTGAAAGCATTTGCCTCTCGTCTATATTAAAAGGCCAATTTGGCAGTTCCAACAATAATAACGAGTCCACCCTGCCACTGTTTTGGTAACAAGCAGAGGGATGGTGCTGGAGCAATAAAATTAGCCCTCAAATGTACATGTTCACCATTTCAGGTCGTATGGAGAGACTTGATATCCACGGAACAAATACTGCCTTCTGGGCTCCTTCACACAACAATAAACAAATTAATAAATAATGAAATATATAAGAATAGGAACGTAAAGTAAGTAGAATAGAAATACAAGAATATAATAGGAAGAAGCTCAATTTACATTCTAATATTTACACACGTATCAGAGGAAATGGAGATCAGGGTGCAAGTGTTTTAAATTGTGGAGTATTAGTAAATATTAAGTACGAGTCTGGTATTAACAGGTGTGTGTGTGTGTGTGTGTGTGTGTGTGTGGTGTGTGTGTGTGTGTGTGTGTCACAGTGCAGAGTCGGTGCAGTCAGTCCAGTTCAAGTGTTCAGCAGTCTCATGGCTTGTAGATAACAACAGTCTCAAGAGACAGTTTCTATCAGATCTCAGATGCTCTGATTCGCCTGCCGGACGGTTAGGGAGTGAACAGCTCGTGGATCTGGGGTGTGTAGTGTCCTTGAAGATGCTGCGGGACTTCCTCAGGCACCGTTTCAAGTCCTGGATGGGTGGGAACATAGCCCCCAGTGATGTACTGGGCCGTCTTCACCACCCGGTGGAGGGCCTTGCGGTCGTGGAAGGAGCAATTCCTGTACCAGGCCCTGATTCAACCGGTCAGGATGCTCTCGATGGTTCAGCAGTAGTATTTGGAGTGGATCCGGGCTGCAATGACACAGTTCTTCAGCCGCCTTTGGAAGTAGAGACGCTGTTCTGCCCTCTTCATAAGACTGGTGGTGGTTGTCCGTGTCAAGTCCTCAGAGATTTGGACACCGAGAAACTTAACATGTATGACTCTCTACTGCAGGTCCCGTTGATGTGGATCGGGACGAATACTTCCTAAAGTCAACAATCAACACCTTTTTGTTTTGCTGACGTTGAGGGAGAGGTTGTCCTGGCACCACAATGCCAGTGTTTGTGGTGTCGTCAGCAAACTTGATGATGGAGTTGATGTTGTAGAAAGGTACACAGGTGAACAGGAAGTACATCAGAGGACTGAGGACACAGCCCTGGGGGACCCCTGTGTTGAGTCAGTTTGTGGGTGAACAGGGAGTACAGCACAGGGCTGAGGACACAGCCCTGGGGGACCCCTGTGTTGAGTCAGATTGGAGGATGTGTTTGTGCTGATTCTCACAGCCTGTGGTCTGCCCGGCAGGAAGTCCAGGGTCCAGTTGCAGAGGGTAGTGTCCAGACCCAGGGCTCTGAGCTTGCATGGAGGGAAAAAATAGCGTTGAATGCTGAACTGAAGCCAATGAAGAGCATTCTCACATAGGTGTTCCTCTTGTCCAGATGTGACCATCCATGAGATCAATATCTTATTTTAACCACATCTTGAGGCTGTACAGTGATTGGTTACAATTATATTGTTTACCAACATTGGAGTAAAAACATATTGTATTTCGGGTTCTGATGGGGGTAAGACAGTTATACTATGCTTATGTATTAGTTTATAGTTTAATTCTTTAAGAATCGATGGTTGTGTAGCATTGAAGTCCCATGAAATTGATGTTAGAATTGCAGATTGGCCGTTTTTAAAAGGTCAGACGGAGGAAAATGACTGTTAATGGGAAGAACTGAAGACCTTGAGAGGCTGATTCAATTCCAAAGAGCTTCTTTTCAACCAACATGAACACAAAACAGACGTCTCTTTGAGGGAGACTAATGAAGGACTGAAGTGCACCCGTCCTCTTTTAGGACATCTCCCTGTGCTAATTTATATATATATAATCACTCAAAGTACTCCATTAATATCAGAAGAACAAATCTAAAATCTTATTTGACTGTAACAACAACATTCAGCCCCATTTTAATAATTTAACAAATATATATATATTTTTATATATACTTGAACCTGGGTTAAAACCCAGTGCTTGATTATCAGGACATTTTTAAATTTCTATTTAAGTCAATTGTACATTTGAGGCCCATCTGATCATTGAAAAGGCGATGGGGTCGATGGTTGTAAAGTAAGTTGAGAGAATGGTACTGGTAAAGTAACCAGGTTGTTAACTAGCTAATGAGGTAACAGGACTGAACAGGATGGTAAAGTAACCAGGTTGTTATATAGCTAGATAATGAGGTAACGGGACTGAACAGAATGGTAAAGTAACCAGGTTGTTATATAGCTAGATAATGAGGTAACAGGACTGAACAGGATGGTACTGGTAAAGTAACCAGGTTGTTATATAGCTAGATAATGAGGTAACG
>NW_025748704.1:0-2500 GCF_021184085.1 Oncorhynchus gorbuscha
CCAGGCTCCTCATACCCCAGCCAGGCTCCTCATACCCCAGCCAGGCTCCTCATACACCAGCCCAGCCAGGCTCCTCATACCCCAGCCAGGCTCCTCATACCCCAGCCAGGCTCCTCATACCCCAGCCAGGCTCCTCATACCCCAGCCAGGCTCCTCATACCCCAGCCAGGCTCCTCATACCCAAGCCAGGCTCCTCATACCCCAGCCAGGCTCCTCATACCCCAGCCAGGCTCCTCATACCCCAGCCAGGCTCCTCATACCCCAGCCAGGCTCCTCATACCCCAGCCAGGCTCCTCATACCCCAGCCATGCTCCTCATACCCCAGCCAGGCTCCTCATACCCCAGCCAGGCTCCTCATACCCCAGCCAGGCTCCTCATACCCCAGCCAGGCTCCTCATACCCCAGCCAGGCTCCTACCCCAGCCAGGCTCCTCATACCCCAGCCAGGCTCCTCATACCCCAGCCAGGCTCCTCATACCCCAGCCAGGCTCCTCATACCCCAGCCAGACTCCTCATACCCCAGCCAGGCTTCCTCATACCCCAGCCAGGCTCCTCATACCCCAGCCAGGCTCCTCATACCCCAGCCAGGCTCCTCATACCCCAGCCAGGCTCCTCATACCCCAGCCAGGCTCCTCATACCCCAGCCAGGCTCCTCATACCCCAGCCAGGCTCCTCATACCCCCAGCCAGGCTCCTCATACCCCAGCCAGGCTCCTCATACCCCAGCCAGGCTCCCAGCCAGGCTCCTCATACCCCAGCCAGGCTCCTCATACCCCAGCCAGGCTCCTCATACCCCATCCAGGCTCCTCATACCCCAGCCAGGCTCCTCATACCCCAGCCAGGCTCCTCTCATACCCCAGTGCTCCTCATACCCCAGCCAGGCTCCTCATGAAGGCTCCTCTCTGGTGGTGGCTATGAATTTCTTTTCTTATTCACAGACATAAACACCAAATAGTACCCTACTGTGGCACCCTATTCCCTATATAGTACACTACTGCTACACTATAGTTCACTATATAGGAATAGGGTCCCATTTTCAGACACTCCAATGCTAACCGGGAGGATATTCCCCTTTCTCTGCATCAATAACCAATCACCCACCAGCCTGGCAATATATTTTTCCACAGAGAGAGATACTGGGCAGATGTGTTCCAAATGACACCCTATATTGCTCCCTACTTTTGACCGGGGTCAGTATAGTACTTAAGGTTCTGGTCAAAAGTAGTGTACTACGTTGGAAATAGTGTGTAATTTGGACCATAACATTGGTTTCTATCCACGGAGGGGATATAGAAACGAGCACCCTCAGGCAGTACGGGCTAATAACGCTATGTCAACAAACACGAGCTGAGTCACTCACTGGGTCCCTGTGAACAACAAGCCAAACATAAGCCAGACAACAAACATCAGATAGATTCAGCACAAACACCAGATGACTATAACATAACTACGGTGTCATCCGCTCAGTACTGCATACACACGGTAGTATCTCACTGCGTTAGCGGGAGAAACGCCGCAGGCGTAGACGCGGTAGACCAGCAGGCATCCTGGTGAGAGTGAGACGAAGAGAAAATCGACCCGGGCACTCCCCTTTACGTTCTATTAGCAAATGTCCAGGTCACCGGAGAATAAGATGGATGAGCTTGGTTCCAGAGTTTCCCATCAGGGAGAATTGAAAAGCTGCAGCGATAGTATATACCTTGCAGAGATACGGCTGGGTGACTCTGTGTAGGTACGTACGTACGTACAACTCAGTGGTTTACTCCATACATCCGCACGATCACATGTAGGCGGCCTCGGGGCAAGTCAGAAAAGGGGGGAGGGGTTGTGCCTCTCCATAAACAACAACTGGTGTGCGACATACAGTGTGAAGGAGATCTGGAGCTTTTGTTACATAGAAGCTGCAGACCGTTTTGTATCGACCAAGAGAGTTCTCATCCGTAGTAATCACGACTGTCTACATCGGGCCAACAACCAACACCTTTTGGCGCTCAGCGAACTGTATGTGGCCATAAACAAACAAGAAACCACTCACCCAGAGGCAGTGTCACTCGCGTGCGGAGATGTTGACGCGGGGATATTTAAAACCGTTCTGCCTCACTTCTACAAACACGTTTACTGTTTGCCATTAGGCGGCGCTACATCTCTGGACCACTTTAATTCTACCCACAGGAACGCCGATAAGGCCCCTCCCTCATCATTCGGGCAAATCTGACCACAACTCTATTCTACTGCTTCCTATTTAAAAACAAAAGCTCAACCGGAAAGTACCAGTGACTCTCAACACAGCTCAACCGGAAAGTACCAGTGACTCTCAACACAGCTCAACCGGAAAGTACCAGTGACTCTCAACACAGCTCAACCGGAAAGTACCAGTGACTCTCAACACAGCTCAACCAGAAAGTACCAGTGACTCTCAACACAGCTCAACCGGAAAGTACCAGTGACTCTCAACACAGCTCAACCGGAAAGTACCAGTGACTCTCAACACAGCTCAACCGG
>NW_025748704.1:10000-30000 GCF_021184085.1 Oncorhynchus gorbuscha
GTGTGTCCCAAAACGGCACCCTATTCCCTACGTAGTGCACTACGAGTCTTACAGAAGAGCATTAACATAGAGAACTGAGGAACCCATTTGGGACTCTGAGCTTCCACACATACTCTGATAACGACATCCTTCAGGTCTCATAATGGAATCACTGCTGTCGGGAAAACACACGGAGTCTGAATGTTTAGTGGATATTTAGTTTAGTATTAATTCAAGGAGACTGAAGAGCACTCGTCAATACGCCTCCATGATATATGTGTCATAAATAGCATCCTGTCACCGACGAAGTGGACATCTCTTGATCAGGTACCTACGGGATAAATGCCATTTGGTCCTGTACTGTGTTCTCTCCTCTCCTCTCCTCTCCTCTCCTCTCCTCTCCTCTCCTCTCCTCTCCTCTCCTCTCCTCTCCTCTCCTCTCCTCTTCTCTCCTCTGCTCTCCTCTCCTCTCCCTCTCCCTCTCCCTCTCCCTCTTCCTCTCCTCTCCTCTCCTCTCCTCTCCTCTCTTCTCCTCTCCTCTCCTCTGCCTCCCCTGCTCCTCCCTCCCCTCCTCCTTCCTCCACTCCCCTCCTCCTTCCTCCCCTCCCCTCCCCTCCTCTCATTTCCTCTCCTCTCCACTGCCTCCCCTCCTACTTCCTCCTCTCCTCTCCTCTCCTCTCCTCTCCTCTCCTCTCCTCTCCTCTCCTCTCCTCTCCTCTCCTCTCCTCTCCTCTCCTCTCCTCTCCTCTCCTCTCCTCTTCTCTTCTCTCCTCTCCTCTCCTCTCCTCTCCTCTCCTCTCCGCTCCTCTGCTTCCCCTCCTCCTTCCTCCTTTCCTCTCCTCTCCTCTCCTCTCCTCTCCTCTCCTCTCCTCTCCTCTCCCCTCCTCTCCTCTCCTCTCCTCTCCTCTCCTCTCCTCTCCTCTCTCTACCAGTGTAATGTTGTTCTCTAAACCTTGGTGTTAATCTCGCTCAGCATGCTGCTTATGAAGCCAGTAGCCTTTCTGATCAGCAGCCTGTCCTGAATGCTATTCACTAACATAAACATGAACAGTACAAGAGGTCAGGACACAGGGGTTTAAATACCTGAGACAAGTGATTTAAGTTAAACAGACTGCATAGAACCAGTACTTATTGTACAAACAGAATCCACCCCCTCTTTCCTCCCTCTCACCCCCTCCTCCCTCACCTCCTCCTCCTCTTCCCCCTTGTCCTCTCCTCCTCCGCCTACATCTCCTCCTCTCCCCTCCTCCATCTCCTCCTCCTCCCTCTCCTCCTCCCTCACCTCCTCCTCCTCCTCCCTCCTCCTCCTCCCTCCCTCTCACCCCCTCCTCCCTCACCTCCTCCTCCTCCCTCTCCTCCTCCTCCTGCCCCCTCGTCCTCCTCCCTCTCCTCCTCCTCCCTCCCCTCCTCCTCCTCCCTCCCTCCTCCTCCTCCCCCTTCTCCCTCACCTCCTCCTCCTCCCTCCTCCTCCTCCTCCCCCTCCTCCCTCTTCTCCACTACCCCTCTCCTCCCTCTCCTCCTCATCCTCCCTCTCCCTCTCCTCCTCCTCCCCTCTCCTCCTCTTCCCTCCTCCTCCTCCTCCTCCTCCTCATCCCTCTCCTCCCTCTCCTCCTCCTCCTCCCTCTCCCTCTCCTCCTCCCTCTCCTGCTCTTCCCCCTCCTCCTCCTCCTCCTCCTCCTCCACCCTCTTCTCCACTACCCCCCTCATCCCTCCCCTCCTCCTCTTCCTCCTCTTCCTCTAATATGATCTCAGGGTGTGAAATGGTAAATGTCGTAACAACCTGCACTCAGAGGCCCAAAAAAGCAACAGGAAACTGTAGATCATTTTAGAATTGAACACTTCCTGTTTAATACACTTCCTGTTTAATACACTTCCTGTTTAATACACTTCCTGTTAAATACACTTCCTGTTAAATACACTTCCTGTTTAATACACTTCCTGTTTAAAACACGTCCTGTTTAATACACTTCCTGTTTAAAACACTTCCTGTTTAATACACTTCCTGTTAAATACACTTCCTGTTTAATACACTTCCTGTTTAATACACTTCCTGTTTAAAACACGTCCTGTTTAATACACTTCCTGTTTAAAACACTTCCTGTTTAATACACTTCCTGTTTAATACACTTCCTGTTTAAAACACTTCCTGTTTAATACACTTCCTGTTTAATACACTTCCTGTTTAAAACACGTCCTGTTTAATACACTTCCTGTTTAAAACACTTCCTGTTTAATACACTTCCTGTTTAAAACACTTCCTGTTAAATACACTTCCTGTTTAATACACTTCCTGTTTAATACACTTCCTGTTTAAAACACTTCCTGTTTAATACACTTCCTGTTTAAAACACTTCCTGTTTAATACACTTCCTGTTTAATACACTTCCTGTTAAATACACTTCCTGTTTAATACACTTCCTGTTTAAAACACTTCCTGTTTAATACACTTCCTGTTTAATACACTTCCTGTTAAATACACTTCCTGTTTAATACACTTCCTGTTTAATACACTTCCTGTTTAAAACACGTCCTGTTTAATACACTTCCTGTTTAAAACACTTCCTGTTTAAAACACTTCCTGTTTAATACACTTCCTGTTTAATACACTTCCTGTTTAAAACACTTCCTGTTTAATACACTTCCTGTTTAATATACTTCCTGTTTAATACACTTCCTGTTTAATACACTTCTTGTTTAAAACACGTCCTGTTTAATACATTTCCTGTTTAAAACACTTCCTGTTTAATACAATTCCTGTTTAATACACTTCCTGTTTAATACACTTCCTGTTTAATACACTTCCTGTTAAATACACTTCCTGTTTAATACACTTCCTCTTTAATACACTTCCTGTTTAAAACACGTCCTGTTTAATACACTTCCTGTTTAAAACACTTCCTGTTTAATACACTTCCTGTTTAATACACTTCCTGTTTAATACACTTCCTGTTTAATACACTTCCTGTTTAAAACACTTCCTGTTTAATACACTTCCTGTTTAATACACTTCCTGTTTAATACACTTCCATCCTTCTTATAATGAACTTAGTTGTACTTAGTGCAAACCTGATTTAACCAGTAGGATGAATGGTTATGTTGTACAGTACAGAGTGTCCAGTACACACACACACACACACACACACACACACACACACACACACACACACACACACACACAGCACACACACACACACACACACACACACACACACACACACACACACACACACACACACACACACACACACACACACACACACACACTGCTCTGCATGCATGTTATCCTGTCTTCTTCTCTGGTGTATCTCTCACTGAGCAGGGAGCAGGATTTAGGTAGTCAGAGGAAGAAGGAAGGGAACCTCGCTCAGCCCAGGATGTGGACCAAATCGCACCCTATATTCCCTATATAGCGCACTACATTTCACCAGAGCCTACATAGGGAATAGGGTGCCATTTGTACCGCAAGAACCCAGTGTCCATCTGAGATGCTGTTCCACTCCTCTCTTCCACTCTGCTGCTCAGCTGAGATAAAGAGTCTCTCAGGTACGGAGACCAGAAAGAGTAGCCTGGTAATTTAAATAAAATAAAAAAACATACATTTCTCCCACTGAAGGAACGCTCTGCATACCAATGTATACCGCCGGGCACTGGGATGTATTCAGCGAGAGAACGAGCCATCTGGCATACCGGAGGAAAACCCACAGTGTGTCTAAACCTGGCCGGTCCAGATAGAGGTGAGTGTTGGGGGAGGGGGTCTGAGGGGGTTCTGTGTGTGTTGGGGGAGGGGGTCTGAGGGGGTTCTGTGTGTTGGGGGGAGGGGTCTGAGGGGGTTCTGTGTGTGTTGAGGGGAGGGGTCTGAGGGGGTTCTGTGTGTGTTGAGGAGAGGGGGTCTGAGGGGGTTCTGTGTGTGTTGAGGAGAGGGGGTCTGAGGGGGTTCTGTGTGTGTTGAGGGGAGGGGGTCTGAGGGGGTTCTGTGTGTGTTGGGGGAGGGGGTCTGAGGGGGTTCTGTGTGTGTTGAGGAGAGGGGGTCTGAGGGGGTTCTGTGTGTGTTGAGGGGAGGGGGTCTGAGGGGGTTCTGTGTGTGTTGGGGGAGGGGGTCTGAGGGGGTTCTGTGTGTGTTGAGGGGAGGGGGTCTGAGGGGGTTCTGTGTGTGTTGGGGGAGGGGGTCTGAGGGGGTTCTGTGTGTGTGTTCGGGGGGAGGGGTCTGAGGGGGTTCTGTGTATTGGGGGAGGGGTCTGAGGGGGTTCTGTGTGTGTGTTCGGGGGAGGGGGTCTGAGGGGGTTCTGTGTGTATTGGGGGAGGGGTCTGAGGGGGTTCTGTGTGTGTTGGGGGAGGGGGTCTGAGGGGGTTCTGTGTGTGGGGGGGGTCTGAGGGGGTTCTGTGTGTGTTAAGGGGAGGGGGTCTGAGGGGATTCTGTGTGTGTTGGGGGAGGGGGTCAGAGGGGGTTCTGTGTGTGTTGGGGGTCTGAGGGGGTTCTGTGTGTGAGGGGGTCTGAGGGGGTTCTGTGTGTTAGGGGGTCTGAGGGGGTTCTGTGTGTGTTGGGGGGAGGGGGTCTGAGGGGGTTCCCAGGGTGTGTGTGTGTGTGTGTGTGTGTGTGTGTTTATGTGTATATGTGCTGTAGCTTTTGAGTCTGCGTGTGTAGACGTATGCAGGGTCTTGGCCGGTACACTGTTCATACCACACTGTTCATACCACACTGGTCATACCACACTGTTCATACCACACTGTTCATACCACACTGTTCATACCACACTGTTCGTACCACACTGTTCGTACCACACTGGTCATACCACACTGTTCATACCACACTGTTCATACCACACTGGTCATACCACACTGTTCATACCACACTGTTCATACCACACTGTTCATACCACACTGTTCATACCACACTGTTCATACCACACTGGTCATACCACACTGGTCATACCACACTGTTCACTGTTCATACCATACTGGTCATACCACACTGTTCGTACCACACTGGTCATACCACACTGTTCGTACCACACTGGTCATACCACAAGGATCGGAGGACCAATGCGCAGCGTGGGAAACGTTCATGATATTTATTATAACTCAGAACACTAAAGAATAAAACAACAAATGGAACTAAATGAATCCGAAACCCGTGAAAACACTAACACAGGACACAGAACATAATCACCCACAACTCAAAGGGTGAAAACCAGGCTACCTAAGTGTGGTTCTCAATCAGGGACAATGATTGACAGCAGAACCACATCAGGCCAAACACAGAAACTCCAACTCAAAGAAAAAATAACATGCGTAAACTCACACCCTGACCATACTTTTAAACAAAGACAAAAGAAAGGAACTAACATCAGAACGTGACACTAGGTCCTCTGACGAGGAGGAGTAGTAGGAGGGAACTAAGGTCAGAACGTGACACTAGGTCCTCTGACGAGGAGGAGTAGTAGGAGGGAACTAAGGTCAGAACGTGACACTAGGTCCTCTGACGAGGAGGAGTAGTAGGAAGGAACTAAGGTCAGAACGTGACACTAGGTCCTCTGACGAGGAGGAGTAGTAGGAAGGAACTAACATCAGAACGTGTCCACTAGGTCCTCTGACGAGGAGGAGTAGTAGGAAGGAACTAAGGTCAGAACGTGACACTAGGGTTCATAGATCAATCACTGTTCTTCCTGTCACCTGTTTGCATCATGTTTTCATTAGGAGGCCGTTTCCCCAAAGCAGCTGATGAATCCCATTGGTTGTTTCCATTATAAAGCAGCTGATGAATCCCATTGGTTGTTTCCATTATAAAGCAGCTGATGAATCCCATTGGTTGTTTCCATTATAAAGCAGCTGATGAATCCCATTGGTTGTTTCCATTATAAAGCAGCTGATGAATCCCATTGGTTGTTTCCATTATAAAGCAGCTGATGAATCCCATTGGTTGTTTCCATTATAAAGCAGCTGATGAATCCCATCGGTTGTTTCCATTATAAAGCAGCTGATGAATCCCATCGGTTGTTTCCATTATAAAGCAGCTGATGAATCCAGTCCCATTGGTTGTTTCCATTATAAAGCAGCTGATGAATCCCATCGGTTGTTTCCATTATAATGCAGCTGATGAATCCAGTCCCATTGGTTGATTCCATTATAAAGCAGCTGATGAATCCCATTGGTTGTTTCCATTATAAAGCAGCTGATGAATCCAGTCCCATTGGTTGTTTCCATTATAAAGCAGCTGATGAATCCCATTGGTTGTTTCCATTATAAAGCAGCTGATGAATCCCATCGGTTGTTTCCATTATAAAGCAGCTGATGAATCCAGTCCCATTGGTTGTTTCCATTATAAAGCAGCTGATGAATCCCATTGGTTGTTTCCATTATAAAGCAGCTGATGAATCCAGTCCCATTGGTTGTTTCCATTATAAAGCAGCTGATGAATCCCATTGGTTGTTTCCATTATAAAGCAGCTGATGAATCCCATCGGTTGTTTCCATTATAAAGCAGCTGATGAATCCAGTCCCATTGGTTGTTTCCATTATAAAGCAGCTGATGAATCCCATTGGTTGTTTCCATTATAAAGCAGCTGATGAATCCCATCGGTTGTTTCCATTATAAAGCAGCTGATGAATCCAGTCCCATTGGTTGTTTCCATTATAAAGCAGCTGATGAATCCCATTGGTTGTTTCCATTATAAAGCAGCTGATGAATCCCATCGGTTGTTTCCATTATAAAGCAGCTGATGAATCCCATCGGTTGTTTCCATGATAAAGCAGCTGATGAATCCAATTCCATTGGTTGTTTCTATTATAAAGCAGCTGATGAATCCAGTCCCATTGGTTGTTTCCAAAGACACGGAGCCAACGGAGGATTTCATGACGTGACGATCTCAAAGAGAGGTGACCGTGTTACACTTGAAAATGACTTCTCATGTTTTTCCATATAAATATCTTATAACTCTAAGTTTAAAACTACCGCTACCTAAGATGTGCCAAATGTATTCTCTCCAGCTCAGAGCTACAGCTACGCATTTCGTTTTTGCTAAATTGCTAAAGTGACTAGTTTTGCAGGGTTAAACTTCTCGGTTAAGACAGAACTGATCTCTGCTGTCTAATATTGGTCTTGTACAGCAAACCTCTTGAGATAGTTTTACAACGTTAGATGGTGGGATGTCTGTTCTTGTAATTGGTTTATGTTTGTTTGAGTTTGTTAGCATTAAGTTTGAGTCTAAAAGGAGAATCCACTACTACCTGTTAACATTTAGCTAGCGTCCGCTATGGGAATTCAATAGCAGTTTGGTAGCATTTAGCTAACGTCCGCTATGGGAATTCACTAGTACTTTGATAGCATTTAGCTAGCGTCCGCTATGAGAATTCAATAGCAGTTTGGTAGCATTTAGCAAACGTCCGCTATGGGAATTCACTAGTACTTTAATAGCATTTAGCTAGCGTCCACTATGAGAATTCAATAGCACTTTGGTAGCATTTAGCTAGCGTCCACTATGAGAATTCAATAGCACTTTGGTAGCATTTAGCTAACGTCCACTATGAGAATTCAATAGCACTTTGGTAGCATTTAGCTAGGGTCCACCTTTGAGAATTCACAATTACTTTGTCAGCGTTTAGCAAACGTCCCCTATGATAATTCACTAGTACTTTGATAGAATTTAGCTAGCATCCGCTATGAGAATTCATTAGCACTTTGGTAGCATATAGCTAATGTCCGCTATGGGAATTTCTCTAGTACTTTGATAGCATTAGCTAGCGTCCGCTATGGGAATTCATTAGTACTTTTTTAGCATTTAGCTTGCGTCTACTATGTAAAGAAATAGCTCCCACTTATGTGCACAGCTGGTAATTCCCATTTATTTATTTATAATTGAACTAGGCAAGTCAGTTAATTAAGAACAAGTTCTTATTTACATTGACGACATACCAGAGCGACAGAATTTTACCTTATCAGCTCGGGGATTTGATCTAGCAACCTTTCAGGTACTGGCCCTACTCTAACCACTAGAATACCAGCCGACCTCTACACTCTAACCACTAGACTACCTGCCTCCTCTACACTCTAACCACTAGACTACCAGCCGCCTCTACACTCTAACCACTAGACTACCAGCTGCCTCTACACTCTAACCACTAGGTTCTAACCACTAGACTACCTGCCTCCTCTACACTCTAACCACTAGGCTACCTGCCTCCTCTACACTCTAACCACTAGACTACATGCCTCCACTACACTCTAACCACTAGTCTACCTGCCGCCTCTACACTCTAACCACTATACTTCCAGCTGCCTCTACACTCTAACCACTAGACTACCAGCTGCCTCTACACTCTAACCACTAGGCTACCTGCCGCCTCTACACTCTAACCACTAGGTTCTAACCACTAGAGTACCAGTCTCCTCTACACTCTAACCACTAGGTTCTAACCACTAGAGTACCAGTCTCCTCTACACTCTAACCACTAGACTACCAGCTGCCTCTACACTCTAACCACTAGGTTCTAACCACTAGAGTACCAGTCTCCTCTACACTCTAACCACTAGACTACCAGCTGCCTCTACACTCTAACCACTAGACTACCAGCTGCATCTACACTCTAACCACTAGGCTACCTGCCTCCTCTACACTCTAATCACTAGGCTACCTGCCTCCTCTACACTCTAACCACTAGGCTACCTGCCTCCTCTACATTCTAACCACTTGGCTACCTGCCGCCTCTACACTCTAACCACTAGTTTGTAACCACTAGGCTACCTGCTTCCTCTACACTCTAACCACTAGACTACCAGCCGCCCCTACACTCTAACCACTAGGCTACCTGCCTCCTCTACACTCTAACCACTAGACTACCTGCCTCCTCTACACTCTAACCACTAGGCTACCTGCTTCCTCTACACTCTAACCACTAGACTACCTGCCTCCTCTACACTCTAACCACTAGGTTCTAACCACTAGGCTAACAGTCGTACCCGTACAGCGGTATGGAACAGGGACGTTGTGAAGTTATAGAAGTCTGGATACTCCCCATCCAGACCTGGAGCTTCTCTGACAAGCTTACTGACCAAATGGTGTGGACAAAACGTGTGTGAATCATCTTCCCTGAGTTCAGCAGAGTCACATTGAATCACCTGTCTGACCGAATCACCTGGTCCAGTTACTGATTCAGACAGCAGAGAGTTTTACAGCCCTGGGCTCCCCAAAGAGGTAGGTGTGTGTGTGTGTGTGTGTGTGTGTGTGTGTGTGTGTGTGTGTGTGTGTGTGTGTGTGTGTGTGTGTGTGTGTGTGTGTGTGTGTGTGTGTGTGTGTGTGTGTGTGTGTGTGTGTGTGTGTGTGTGTGTTCTCCCAAAGTGCTTTGAATTCCCCATGAACCCCTCTGTCTTTATCTGTAATCTCTGGATGTCGTTTGAGGATGACGAACTAACCGAGGAGAACACAGTCCACAGAGCGAGAGAACATTAATGTATGCAGTATGAACCTCTACGCTGACTGAAACAGAGGAACCTCAGTATGAACCTCTATGCTGACTGAAACAGAGGAACCTCAGTATGAACCTGTACGCTGACTGAAACAGAGGAACCTCAGTATGAACCTCTATGCTGACTGAAACAGAGGAACCTCAGTATGAACCTCTACGCTGACTGAAACAGAGGAACCTCAGTATGAACCTCTATGCTGACTGAAACAGAGGAACCTCAGTATGAACCTCTATGCTGACTGAAACAGAGGAACCTCAGTATGAACCTGTACGCTGACTGAAACAGAGGAACCTCAGTATGAACCTCTAAGCTGACTGAAACAGAGGAACCTCAGTATGAACCTGTACGCTGACTGAAACAGAGGAACCTCAGTATGAACCTCTATGCTGACTGAAACAGAGGAACCTCATTATGAACCTGTACGCTGACTGAAACAGAGGAACCTCAGTATGAACCTCTACGCTGACTGAAACAGAGGAACCTCAGTATGAACCTCTATGCTGACTGAAACAGAGGAACCTCAGTATGAACCTCTATGCTGACTGAAACAGAGGAACCTCAGTATGAACCTGTACGCTGACTGAGGTCAGGAACCTCAGTATGAACCTGTACGCTGACTGAAACAGAGGAACCTCAGTATGAACCTCTACGCTGACTGAAACAGAGGAACCTCAGTATGAACCTCTACGCTGACTGAAACAGGGGAACCTCAGTATGAACCTCTACGCTGACTGAAACAGAGGAACCTCAGTATGAACCTGTACGCTGACTGAAACAAAGGAACCTCAGTATGAACCTGTACGCTGACTGAAACAGAGGAACCTCAGTATGAACCTGTACGCTGACTGAGGTCAGGAACCTCAGTATGAACCTCTATGCTGACTGAAACAGAGGAACCTCAGTATGAACCTGTACGCTGACTGAAACAGAGGAACCTCAGTATGAACCTGTACGCTGACTGAAACAGGTAAAGTAACACACACACACACACACACACACACACACACACACACACACACACACACACACACACACACACACACACACACACACACACACACACACACACACACACACACACACACACACACACACACATACACACAAACACACACACACACACACACACACACACACACACACACACACACACACACACACACACACACACACACACACACACACACACACACACACACACACACAAACACACACACACACACACACACACACACATAGCTAAATAGATATCATCAGAATCTACACAGACAGACTTCTGATTGGCTCGTGTCAGAGCTCTGTTCCAAACTATATATATATAGATATCATCAGAATCTTCACAGACAGACTTCTGATTGGCTCGTGTCAGAGCTCTGTTCCAAACTATATATATATATATATATATATAAGTATGTTGACACCTCTTCAAAATAGTGGACTTGGTTCATTCAGACACACCCGTTGCTGAAAGGTGTATAAATTTGAGCACGCAGCCATGCAATCTCCATAGACAAACAATGGCAGTAGAATGACCCGTATTGAAGAGCTCAGTGACTTTTCAACGAGGCACCGTCACAGGATGCCACCTTTCCAACAAGTCCTTTTGCCAAATTTTCTACCGATGCTAGAAGCTTCCCCGGTCAACTGTAAGTGCTGTTATTGTGAAGTGGGGAACGGTCAGAGAAGTTCACAGAATGGGACCGCCAAGTTCTGAAACAGGCAACGTGTAAAAATGGCCCGTCCTCGGTTGCAATCACCATCTGGCTGTCCGATGGACGAATCTGGGTTTGGCAGGACAAGACTGTAAAGTTTGGTGGAGTAGGAATAATGGTCTGGGGCTGTTTTTCGTGGTTCATGGTTCCCTTAGTTCCAGTGAAGGGAAATCTTAACACTACAGCATACAATTCTAGATGATTCTACAATTCTACATTCTAGATGATTCTACAATTCTACATTCTAGATGATTCTACAATTCTACATTCTAGATGATTCTACAATTCTACATTCTAGATGATTCATTGCTTCCAACTTTGTGGCAACAGTTTGGGGAAGGCTCTTGCCTGTTACAGCATGACAATTTATCTTTTAATTTATATATATATTTAACCTTTATTTAACTAGGCATGTCAGTTAAGAACAAATTCGTATTTACAATGACTGCCCACCCCTGGCCAAACCCAGACGACGCTGGGCCAACTGTACGGCGCCTTATGGGACTCCCAATCACGGCCAGGATGTGATACAGCCAAGGATTCGAACCAGGGACTGTAGTGACGCCTCTTGCACTGAGATACAGGGCCTCAGACCGCTGGGCATACTCGGGAGTCCAAAATACCCTCGTGCACAAATCGAGGTCCATGCAGAAATGGTTTTATCGAGATTGCTGTGGAAGAACTTGACTGGCCTGCGCAGAGCACTGACCTCAACCTCATCGAACCCCTTTGGGATCAATTGTAACGCGGACTCTGAGCCAGATCATGTAGTGTATATGTTTCTATTGCTAATGTATAGCGAACTACATATACGCGGTCCCATATACAGTATATTTCTGATATTCATTTCTATTGCTATCGTTTAGCAAACAACATTTTAACATAGAACCATGGAGGAAATGTTAGGTACTATGTGCTATCTCAACTCTTAGAAACACAAGCATTTCCCAACACTCCCGCAATAATATCTGATGTGACCAATTACATTTGATTTTTAAGAGATTTTTATTTTAACTTTAAATATCCCCTAATAATATATTATAGCAATACAAAATGGCAATAATATCTGATAAATATGTGTATGTGTCATTACATTACATTACATTTTGTATTGCTATATACAGCAAACCCAAAAAAATGTAATATAAAGTTTTATATATTCTGAGGAAATGAATGACGAGGGAAAAACCCTCTACACAGATCAGCGACATCCGGAGCATTAAGACGAAACAACAATTCAAATGCGACCAGTTATTCAAATGCGACCAGTTATTCAAATGGGAACCAGTTATTCACATGCGACCAGTTATTCAAATGGGACCAGTTATTCAAATGCGACCAGTTATTTGTACCAGTTATTCACATGTTATTCACAGATAGGACCAGTTATTCACATGGGACCAGTTATTCACATGCGACCAGTTATTTAGGACCAGTTATTCACATGGGACCAGTTATTCAGGTCATGAGGACCAGTTATTTCGGGACCAGTTATTCACAGGACCAGTTATTCACATGGGACCAGTTATTCAAATGGGACCAGTTATTCAAATGCGACCAGTTATTCACATGGGACCAGTTATTCACATGGGACCAGTTATTCACATGGGACCAGTTATTCACATGGGACCAGTTATTCACATGCGACCAGTTATTCACATGGGACCAGTTATTCAAATGCGACCAGTTATTCACATGGGACCAGTTATTCACATGGGACCAGTTATTCACATGGGACCAGTTATTCACATGGGACCAGTTATTCACATGGGACCAGTTATTCACATGGGACCAGTTATTCACATGGGACCAGTTATTCACATGGGACCAGTTATTCACATGCGACCAGTTATTCACATGCAACCAGTTATTCACATGGGACCAGTTATTCAAATGCGACCAGTTATTCACATGGGACCAGTTATTCACATGAAAACACAACATCTGTTCAACTGCAGAAAGGAGAACTGTTCTCCTGCATCTGATGTCAAACTTTCCTATTTTATTATTCACAGAGTATGAGATGCACCGTACTCAATTGTCACAACACATCACAGTCTGTAGATCTGAAGGTGAATATTTAAATATTTAAAAAGATAAAATAACTGACAACAACTGAAAAAGGGATTTTTTTTATTTTTAATATTCAGCTGAGAGGACATCCTGCATCAGCAATGTGAAATGAAACTGGCTGACTGACTGGCTGGCTGGTAAACAGTCCATCTATATTGTCCCTGAGGACACCCTGCCATGGCTGACTGACTGACTGGCTGGCTGGCTGGTAAACAGTCCATCTATATTGTCCCTGAGGAAACCCTGCCATGGCTGACTGGCTGACTGGCTGACTGACTCGTAAACAGTCCATCTATATTGTCCCTGAGGACACCCTGCCATGGCTGACTGGCTGACTGGCTGACTGGCTGACTGGCTGACTGGCTGACTGACTGGCTGGCTGACTGGTAAACAGTCCATCTATATTGTCCCTGAGGACACCCTGCCATGGCTGACTGGCTGACTGGCTGACTGGCTGACTGACTGGCTGGCTGACTGGTAAACAGTCCATCTATATTGTCCCTGAGGACACCCTGCCATGGCTGACTGGCTGACTGGCTGGCTGACTGGCTGACTGACTGGCTGGCTGACTGGTAAACAGTCCATCTATATTGTCCCTGAGGAAACCCTGCCATGGCTGACTGGCTGACTGACTGACTGACTGGTAAACAGTCCATCTATATTGTCCCTGAGGAAACCCTGCCATGGCTGACTGGCTGACTGGCTGACTGACTGGTAAACAGTCCATCTATATTGTCCCTGAGGAAACCCTGCCATGGCTGACTGGCTGACTGGCTGACTGGCTGACTGACTGGCTGACTGGCTGACTGGCTGGCTGGTAAACAGTCCATCTATATTGTCCCTGAGGACACCCTGCCATGGCTGACTGGTAAACAGTCCATCTATATTGTCCCTGAGGAAACCCTGCCATGGCTGACTGGTAAACAGTCCATCTACATTGTCCCTGAGGACACCCTGCCATGGCTGACTGGCTGACTGACTGGCTGACTGGTAAACAGTCCATCTATATTGTCCCTGAGGACACCCTGCCATGGCTGACTGGTAAACAGTCCATCTATATTGTCCCTGAGGAAACCCTGCCATGGCTGACTGCCTGGCTGACTGACTGGTAAACAGTCCATCTATATTGTCCCTGAGGACACCCTGCCATGGCTGACTGCCTGGCTGACTGACTGGTAAACAGTCCATCTATATTGTCCCTGAGGACACCCTGCCATGGCTGACTGCCTGGCTGACTGACTGGTAAACAGTCCATCTATATTGTCCCTGAGGACACCCTGCCATGGCTGACTGGTAAACAGTCCATCTATATTGTCCCTGAGGACACCCTGCCATGGCTGACTGGCTGACTGACTGACTGACTGGTAAACAGTCAATCTATATTGTCCCTGAGGACACCCTGCCATGGCTGACTGATAAACAGTCCATCTATATTGTCCCTGAGGACACCCTGCCATGGCTGACTGGCTGACTGGCTGACTGACTGGTAAACAGTCCATCTATATTGTCCCTGAGGACACCCTGCCATGGCTGACTGATAAACAGTCCATCTATATTGTCCCTGAGGACACCCTGCCATGGCTGACTGACTGGTAAACAGTCCATCTATATTGTCCCTGAGGAAACCCTGCCATGGCTGACTGGCTGACTGGCTGACTGACTGGTAAACAGTCCATCTATATTGTCCCTGAGGACACCCTGCCATGGCTGACTGGCTGACTGGTAAACAGTCCATCTATATTGTCCCTGAGGACACCCTGCCATGGCTGACTGGTAAACAGTCCATCTATATTGTCCCTGAGGACACCCTGCCATGGCTGACTGGCTGACTGACTGACTGACTGACTGGTAAACATTCCATCTATATTGTCCCTGAGGACACCCTGCCATGGCTGACTGATAAACAGTCCATCTATATTGTCCCTGAGGACACCCTGCCATGGCTGACTGACTGGTAAACAGTCCATCTATATTGTCCCTGAGGAAACCCTGCCATGGCTGACTGGCTGACTGGCTAACTGACTGGTAAACAGTCCATCTATATTGTCCCTGAGGACACCCTGCCATGGGTGACTGGCTGACTGGTAAACAGTCCATCTATATTGTCCCTGAGGACACCCTGCCATGGCTGACTGGTAAACAGTCCATCTATATTGTCCCTGCCATGATTGACTGGCTGACTGGCTGACTGGCTGACTGGCTGACTGGTCCCTGGAAACCCTGACTGACTGACTGGTAAACAGTCCATCTATATTGTCCCTGAGGAAACCCTGCCATGGCTGACTGGCTGACTGGTAAACAGTCCATCTATATTGTCCCTGAGGAAACCCTGCCATGGCTGACTGGCTGACTGGCTGACTGGTAAACAGTCCATCTATATTGTCCCTGAGGACACCCTGCCATGGCTGACTGGCTGACTGACTGACTGACTGGTAAACAGTCCATCTATATTGTCCCTGAGGACACCCTGCCATGGCTGACTGGCTGACTGACTGACTGGTAAACAGTCCATCTATATTGTCCCTGAGGAAACCCTGCCATGGCTGACTGGTAAACAGTCCATCTATATTGTCCCTGAGGACACCCTGCCATGACTGACTGGTAAACAGTCCATCTATATTGTCCCTGAGGACACCCTGCCATGGCTGACTGGCTGACTGGTAAACAGTCCATCTATATTGTCCCTGAGGACACCCTGCCATGGCTGACTGGCTGACTGGCTGACTGGTAAACAGTCCATCTATATTGTCCCTGAGGACACCCTGCCATGGCTGACTGGCTGACTGACTGACTGACTGGTAAACAGTCCATCTATATTGTCCCTGAGGACACCCTGCCATGGCTGACTGGCTGACTGACTGACTGACTGGTAAACAGTCCATCTATATTGTCCCTGAGGACACCCTGCCATGTCTGACTGGCTGAATGGTAAACAGTCCATCTATATTGTCCCTGAGGAAACCCTGCCATGGCTGACTGGCTGGCTGACTGGTAAACAGTCCATCTATATTGTCCCTGAGGAAACCCTGCCATGACTGACTGGTAAACAGTCCATCTATATTGTCCCTGAGGAAACCCTGCCATGGCTGACTGGCTGACTGGTAAACAGTCCATCTATATTGTCCCTGAGGACACCCTGCCATGGCTGACTGGCTGACTGGCTGACTGGTAAACAGTCCATCTATATTGTCCCCGAGGACACCCTGCCATGGCTGACTGGCTGACTGGCTGACTGGTAAACAGTCCATCTATATTGTCCCTGAGGACACCCTGCCATGGCTGCCTGGTAAACAGTCCATCTATATTGTCCCTGAGGAAACCCTGCCATGGCTGACTGACTGACTGACTGACTGGTAAACAGTCCAACAGCTCTGAAACGCCACCTAAAGACGAGCCGGCAGGATGATTAATGGCTCTGAGGCTTTTACCTCCTTACTTCCTCTTCTTTCTCTTCAAAAAGACCTGAGATTCAATATGAACATCTGACTTCCTCTCTCCTCAGACTCAATCACTACACCACAACGTGTTCACAACGCTGACCTCAATTACATGGAAATTGTTAGCAAAACACAATTGATTGATGGTTCGGGATTGGCCGGCTTTTTCATGTGACTGATGGTTCGGGATTGGCCAGGCCGGCTGTGTCATGTGACTGATGGTTCGGGATTGGCCGGCTTTGTCATGTGACTGATGGTTCGGGATTGGCCAGGCCGGCTGTGTAATGTGACTGATGGTTCGGGATTGGCCCGGGCAGGCTGTGTCATGAGACTGATGGTTCGGGATTGGCCGGCTTTGTCATGTGACTGATGGTTCGGGATTGGCCGGCGGTGTCATGTGACTGATGGTTCGGGATTGGCCCTGCCGGCTGTGTCATGTGACTGATGGTTCGGGATTGGCCGGCTTTGTCATGTGACTGATGGTTCGGGATTGGCCCTGCCGGCTGTGTCATGTGACTGATGGTTCGGAATTGGCCCTGCCGGCTGTGTCATGTGACTGATGGTTTGGGATTGGCCCTGCCGGGCTGTGTCATGTGACTGATGGTTCGCGATTGGACCTGCCGGCTGTGTCATGTGACTGATGGGACAGGGATTGGCCGGGCCGGCTGTGTCATGTGACTGATGGGACAGGGATTGGCCCTGCCGGCTGTGTCATGTGACTGATGGGACAGGGATTGGCCCTGCCGGCTGTGTCATGTGACTGATGGTTTGGGATTGGCCGGGCCGGCTGTGTCATGTGACTGTTGGTTCGGGATTGGCCGGCTGTGTCATGTGACTGATGGTTCGGGATTGGCCGGGCCGGCTGTGTCATGTGACTGATGGTTCGGGATTGGCCGGGCCGGCTGTGTCATGTGACTGATGGTTCGGGATTGGCCGGCTGTGTCATGTGACTGATGGGACAGGGATTGGCCGGGCGGCTGTGTCATGTGACTGATGGTTGGGGATTGGCCGGGCTGGCTGTGTCATGTGACTGCTGCAGGCGTATCAGGATCCTACCTTCAGACTCACTATGTGTTGGATTACAGGGGATCAGATAGAGGCCTCTACCCACCGACCACACGCTGGTCCAATCAACACTGTTTCCATGTCATTTACATTACGTTGAACCAACGTGGAAGAGACGTTGAATTGAGTCTGTGCCCAGTGGAGACTCATTGTCTGTTCGTCAGCGTGTAGTTTGGTTGCAATGTTATTGTACGTTTGGGTGTAGTTTGGTTGCTATGTTACTGTATGTTTGGGTGTAGTTTGGTTGCTATGTTACTGTATGTTTAGGTGTAGTTTGGTTGCTATGTTACTGTATGTTTGGGTGTAGTTTGGTTGCTATGTTACTGTATGTTTGGGTGTAGTTTGGTTGCTATGTTACTGTATGTTTGGGTGTAGTTTGGTTGCTATGTTACTGTATGTTTAGGTGTAGTTTGGTTGCTATGTTACTGTATGTTTGGGTGTAGTTTGGTTGCTATGTTACTGTATGTTTGTGTGTAGTTTGGTTGCTATGTTACTGTATGTTTGGGTGTAAATGCATTATCTGTTCGTCCGTGTGTAGTTTGGTTGCAATGTTATTGTACGTTTGGGTGTAGTTTGGTTGCTATGTTACTGTATGTTTGGGTGTAGTTTGGTTGCTATGTTACTGTATGTTTGTGTGTAGTTTGGTTGCTATGTTACTGTATGTTTGGGTGTAGTTTGGTTGCTATGTTACTGTGTGTTTGGGTGTAAATGCATTGTCTGTTCGTCAGCGTGTAGTTGGGTTGCTATGTTATTGTACGTTTGGGTGAAGTTTGGTTGCTATGTTACTTGATGTTTGGGTGTAGTTTGGTTGCTATGTTACTGTATGTTTGGGTGTAGTTTGGTTGCTATGTTTCTGTATGTTTGGGTGTAGTTTGGTTGCTATGTTACTGTATGTTTGGGTGTAGTTTGGTTGCTATGTTACTGTATGTTTGGGTGTAAATGCATTGTCTGTTCGTCAGCGTGTAGTTGGGTTGCTATGTTATTGTACGTTTGGGTGTAGTTTGGTTGCTATGTTTCTGTATGTTTGGGTGTAGTTTGGTTGCTATGTTACTGTACGTTTGGGTGTAGTTCAGTTGCTATGTTACTGTATGTTTGGGTGTAGTTTGGTTGCTATGTTACTGTATGTTTAGGTGTAGTTTGGTTGCTATGTTACTGTATGTTTGGGTGTAGTTTGGTTGCTATGTTACTGTATGTTTGGGTGTAGTTTGGTTGCTATGTTACTGTAGGTTTGGGTGTAGTTTGGTTGCTATGTTACTGTATGTTTGGGTGTAGTTTGGTTGCTATGTTACTGTATGTTTGGGTGTAGTTTGGTTGCTATGTTACTGTATGTTTGGGTGTAAATGCATCGTTGAAGGAGATATACAGTTTATTATTTCACGAGTTACAGGAAACAGGAAACAGGAAACAGGAAACAGGAAACAGGAAGAGACCTACAGAGGAGTGAAGGGGTGTGTGGTATGACAGTGGTATATTCTGCTCACAATAACATTGTTGAATTCAGACAGGCCTGGTTCAACTGCACAACAGGCATGTCATCTCACAAAACCACAAAAAAAAAACCAGACATCTTCAACCAAACATGAGCAGGAGAAACGTCTGACAGAATGAGGCCCCTTTTGGATGGATAACGGGATAATTAGCAGGGTTTTCAGTCTAGCTCGTTACCTCGTATCTATAGATGTCTATTATAGTAAAGCAGAACCGGTGATTAGTGAGCCTTAATGTTCATTTCACTTAAAATAACGTGACTGAACTATAGAGTAAATAAGAGGACAGCTCAAACACAATGCATTTCAATGGAGAAGAGAAGAGGGAAAGGAGATTCTGTTTTCCAAAATTGGCACCCTATTCCCTATATAGCGTACTACTTTTCACCAGAGCCCCATTGGTCCTCGTTGCAAGTAGAGAGAGAGGGGGGTCTAGTTGAGGGGAGGGGGGTTCTATTTGGGATGCAAAGTGTATATCTTTCTTATTGAATCTCTGAGTGAAACTGTTGTCTTTTTTTTAAAGGATTCAGTCGCATTAGTGTCCCTCTTCCCGTATCGTTGCTCTGAGTCCTCCGGTAAAACTAGTACAGATCCCCTGGGGGGTGGGGAGGGGGGGCGGGGCGGGGAGGGGATCAACCCCAGACAGGAGAGGAGATAAACTTCAAATTGGTAAAACGCCACAATCCATTATCTGTGGGATCCTGAGTTTTACTCTCGAGCTCATTCTCTAATTAGTTGATTACGTATTTGAAAAATGATTCATTAAAATGCTGGATCATTTACACCGG